>NW_010542018.1:0-320 GCF_000687285.1 Phaethon lepturus
GTCCCCACCACGGGGACGCGGCCGTGCCCCTGCGGATGCTCGTGGTGCTTTGGGAGCCGCCTTGTCCCGCTCTCCTCCGGGGGAGCCCGTCCTGATATCCGCGGAGACTTTGCAGCAGGACAACGGGCGTCGCTTCCCACCTCTTTTCTTCCAGATTTCGGCCGAGAGCTCCCCGAGGAGGACTGCAGCCGCCTAAGGGCAACGCTTCCAATCGCCGTTGCCTTGAACTCTGAGCTCTTAAGGCCGATATTGTCCGTTAGATACCGCCAAACCCGCGCTCCTCGCTTTAATTGCGGGGAAAAGCGTTGCGCCGGCGGCTC
>NW_010542019.1:0-2342 GCF_000687285.1 Phaethon lepturus
CACTGCTGCAAAAAGTAATTTTCTCGCTCCCCGTCCCTCGCTGCGGCGTGGCAGTGACCGTACGCATCGGGTCTGGAGCGCGACCCCTGAGACGCCTGCGATGGGAGCCAGCTAACAGCTCGACAGCTCCGCGTCTTCCCGGACTCATTCCAAGCTCGTTTGCAAGGATGCCACCGCCCTCATCTCCTCCAAGGATTTTTAGGCACCCGCCTAACGTGCAAGGGGTTCAGACCCGTGTTTGTACATGTTCTCAGGCAAGTCACACCTTCTGGAGATGGATTTCCCGCGGCGAGGGCGGTTGGATATTAATTAACACCCCTGCAGACGGTGCCCGTTCCTGTTTACGCCTTGAAAAAGCCCCTTTGCTCATCCCAGATCTCCTCGAGTCGTCTCCGTTTCAAGTGCCCCAGAGCGGCGCCTCGTGCCGAGGAGTTTTCTGGCCTGAGAAAAACGTCGTTCCTTGCTGCCCCTCCGGCTCGCTGTCCCGCGGCCACGGGGGGCCCAGGGGAAACGCCGGGGAGGGGGTCCGGGGGTGCCGGTTTGCACCGCGGCACTTCTTGGTAGGGTTTTACCTGCCTTCCCCATGGTGAGAAGCCCCTTTTAACGCCTCACAGCCTTCGGCCTCGACGGGCACGCACCCCAACGGGTTACGCGCCCACCCGACGGGTTACGCACCCACCCGACGAGTTATGCATGCGCACCGATGGGTTATGCACGCCCCTCGATGGGTCACGCACCCACCTTGAGAGGTTGTGCGCGCTCCCAACTGGTTATGCGCACACCTCGATGGGTTATGCACGCTCCCAGTGAGTTACGCACGCACCCGTGGCTTACGCATGCACGCCGTGGGTTACGCATGCACGCCGTGGGTTATGCACCCACCCTGCACCTTGATGGGTTATGCACCCACCCTGACGGGTTATGCATGCTCCCAAAGAGTCATGCATGCACCCCGTTGGGTTATGGATGCACCCTGTTGGGTTATGGATGCACCCCGATGGGTTATGCACGGTTCTGAAGGGTTACGCACCCACCCTATGGGTTACGCACCCACCCTGTGGGTTATGGATGCACCCCGTTGGGTCATGGATGCACCCCGTTGGGTCATGCACGGTCCTGAAGGGTTATGCACCCACCCTATGGGTTACGCACCCACCCCATGCCCTACACCAAACTGCTGCTGCGTTTGCTGCTGCACTCCCCTTCTTTTGCCTTCCCCCTCCTCGACACCTCGACGTTGCACCCCTGGAGCAGCTCCGCAGCCTTAAACTCAATGAGTTCGCTCGGCTCCCTCCAGAATAAACCACGGGAAACGGGAGCCCCGGCGAGTCCCGACAACCAGCCCGCTCCACTGCTCCGGTGCCGCGCACAGAGACGCTGTCAGGATGATTTACGAACGGTATAAACATAACTCCAGAGCCCCGGCACCTCCACCCCCGCTCGCCCGAGACCACCCGTCACCTCCTGCACGGGGCAGCTGGAAAAGTCCGCGAGCCAGAGGATACGGGGGGAAAAAACATGGAAAACCCCTTAAAATCAGGGGGGAATTTAGGAAATCCCGAGATGCTCTACAAAAAAAACATCTTTCCGAATGCGGGAAGCTCCCTGGGAAAGGAGAAAAAGGGAAGCAGCAGGGGTAAAAAACCTGGAAGAAAGGGGGATTTTGCCGTGATAAAAACAAAAGCTGGGTTATTTTTTTCCCCTCCCACTCTCTCCGTGGTTTCTTGGGGCGTAATTTGCTCGGCCGCCCGGCGTGCCATCCCCTCGCCGAGGGCTCCAGCAGCCCCCCGCACAGGGGGGATTATGCAAATCCAGCCCCAGCTCACAGAAAAGTGGGTTAATCCAATATTACCGAGTGGAAAAGGGAAGGAAAAACCCCGTGGAGATGGCAGCACCGGCGGAAGGAACACCGTGCAAAACGCCTCCTCCCCGAAACAGCGGGGAGACGAAGCCAATTGTGAGCTGCAATTTGGGATGGGTTTCGGTTTCTATTTTGATATTTCTCTGCTTGCAGCCCCGACACACCTAAATACACCTATTTATAGCAAACGGCCAGCACTCCATAGAAATACCCCCGTGCACACACCGCGCTCCGGAAAAAGACGGTAAAACCAAGAAAAAATATCTCACAGCAAAGGGCGGCCGCTTCACCCCAAGCCTCCGGCTCCGTCAGCTCTTTCTTTGCCTCCTCCGTGAGTAAATGGACGAGGAAAGAGCCGGGTTTTTTTTCCCCACCCTAGAAAACTTCTAAGTTTTCTCTGATCATACCACTGTGTGGGTTTTAGTTGTGTTCGGCAGCTTATCCTGAAATTCCCTGGAGAAAGCCAAAAAACTACTGCTCC
>NW_010542019.1:2374-3035 GCF_000687285.1 Phaethon lepturus
GTGCGCGGTGCGGACGGCAGCGCCGCCGGCGGCGGGGAGAAAGCTGCAGCCTCCAAACCCTCCTTCCCCCCAAAAACCCAGCTGCTTTGCTCCAGAGCAGCATCCCGCATCCCTGGGAATTGTGGGGACAGGGCTGAGAAGGGGAAAAGCTTTTGGGGGAAGCCCCGTGCTGAGCTCTCCTGGGAAGAGCCCAGCACCGTCGCCCAAACACCTTCAGTTCTGCACAACGTCCCCCGCGGCACGGAAATCGCCCTCGTTTCCCTAATTCCACACCCAACGTGAAAATCCTCTTTGCACAGCGGTGCCGACCCCGGCTCCCGGCTCCCAAACCCCGACCGGCGCCAGCCCTTCGCTGCAAACCCCCCCAGCCCCGAACGGAGCCCGCCGACCCCCCGAAACCAGAACGGAACGCCTGGAGGAAGCCCCCCGGAGCCCTCCAAAAGCCCCTTTTACACCTCTCCCCCCAAGCCCGCCCGGGTTTTCCGTTGTACAGGAGCAAAGCGGGCGGGTGGCTTCGCGTCCCCGTCCCCAAGGGCAGGGAAGAGGCAACGGCATCGCTTACCCGGTACCAGACGATTTCCCGCATCTTCCCATCCGTCTTGAAGTTACATTTCAGGGTGACGGCGTCTCCCACCACCACGGGCGGCAGCGGCTCCCCGCT
>NW_010542019.1:3142-4439 GCF_000687285.1 Phaethon lepturus
AAAAAAAAAGTTTAAAAAAAAAGGAGAAAAAGAGCACGTGAGTTGCTGGGGAAGGATGGGGCAGGGGGTGAAAATACCGTTCCCAAACGGTTTTATGGTATTAATAGCTCTGCCATAGGGAGCAAACGCCGGCTGCATCCCACGTAGGGGGAACCCGCCGGCAAAAAAAAAAGTTTAAAAAAAAAGGAGAAAAAGAGCACGTGAGTTGCTGGGGAAGGATGGGGCAGGGGGTGAAAATACCGTTCCCAAACGGTTTTATGGTATTAATAGCTCTGCCATAGGGAGCAAACGCCGGCTGCATCCCACGTAGGGGGAACCCGCCGGCACCCACCCGTGCAGCGATGGATTTTGGCCGCTCCCAACGCACCAAAACAAAAGGTACCGGCTGGGGAAAATCCTTCTGGACCTTATTTACCATTTATTTACTTATTTACAGCACGAAAATGCGAGGACCGACCGTTTCGCTGCTCCCCTCCCCGGCTTTGCAAAAACTGCCCACGTTTGCCCGACTAAACCCTGGGCGCAGGTTTAAGGCTCAGCTTGGTCCCTGGTCCCACCTCTCCCGCCTGCAAACTCAAGCCCGTCCTTCCTACGAAGGGGTTCTCACGTTGGGGTTCTCTCCCCGTGGCAGACCAAATTCCCGTGCTTGCTTTAAAACCCTCTAAATTTATTCACTTCTTACGGGAACGGGTCCAACAGATTCGTCAGAGGACGTGCAAAGCCCAACTCGTGGTTTTACAGCCCAGCCTTGGCCAACAGCCTGCTGCTTCCCCATCTCCCCTGCAGCTAGACGCAGGATTTGTCCTGGTAGCAGAGGGAAAACCGGAGCACGGGAGGCTCCGTCTGGCCGTTTTCTCCCCGTTTCCCCTCGATTTGCTGCAAAATCGTTGCAGGAGCACGGAGCAGCCAGGGTCAGGAGGGCAGGCAGCTGCATTTCTATTTGATTTTCTTCTATTTCCTCCGTCTGCTGGAAGATATCAGATTGACAGCCTGGCAGATCCGAGCCTTTCCTTAGCATCCTTGCCCCGACCGCATCCACTTGACACCGTCTGCAACCAGGGCACCCCAAACAGCCCTTAATACAATGCAAAAAGCCATTATTTTTTTTAATTACTGCTCGCATCGGGTGGAAAAGCAATACAGAAAAACCCCAGAGCACCTGGAAAATGGGAGCAAGTTTGGAAACGGGGCTGCAGAAACCGAGACTCCTTTGCGGAAGATCCCCTGAAAGAGGGGAAGGCGATTTTATGCGTCCCACAGCCAGCAATCCGAGGCTCGCACCCCTTGGAAAACAAGT
>NW_010542020.1:0-1050 GCF_000687285.1 Phaethon lepturus
CGCGTCCCCGGCTTCAGCCCAGCGAAGTATTCGTGGACGTTTTGAAGATCAGCTTCCTACAGCTGCGCTGTTGGAAACGTGTCATTGTAAGGACTGTGCTTCGCCTGGGACAGTAGCAAGTCCCAGGCTGTGCAGACCACTCTCTAGCTGTGATGGCAGCGGAGCATGTCCTGGTCATCTGCAGGGGAGGCAACATGTAGAAAACATGGGTAGATGCAATTGCATTTTAAGCTATTGCAGTTAGGATTTTGTAAGAAATGAGGGCTCACATCAATAAATTAGTATGAGATACGTTCACTGATTTATATTATGATAGTACATTAAAAAAATCCAAAGTATAAAAGATCAGATAGTACAATTCTGAATTCACAACATTGCAACCTAAGGTAAGATATCAAGGAGTCTGAGATTCCTTTACTCTTATACAAACCCATTACCACCTTTTCCCTTCACCTGTCCTTGTGCCCTTTAAAACAAAACCTTTAGTAGTACAGGTATACAGAATTGATCCCTGATTCCTGTCTATTTGCACTAAAAACTCTGTGAAGAGCTTCATTTTCACCACACAGCCAGCCGCGACTGCTACCACCACCACACTGCAACCTATTCTACACTGGATAGTCTCAGTCCTCATCCTGATCTGTAAAATGTTCTGGTTATCGTCACTTCTGCGGCCGGTATGAGTGACAACGCTCACGGTTTGAGTTGACAACTGGATCCACAGGCTGCTTTGCACGCTGTTGCCAGGTTGGAAACATTTTTACACGTTCCCTGTTGCTGAGGAACCCGAGGCCCTGCCAGGTTTGAGGTACTTCACCTTATGTAGTCACATCAGAACTGCTCAAAGCCACCCAAGGCGGTGGCAGCAGCAGCGTAGTTACTCCCTTGCTGTTTTCGCTCTACATTCCTTCCTTCTCTGCCTGTTTGCCGGCTACCCTTTTGCCCTCATCCCTGCTCATTACCTGGGAGACCTCATCTTCAGCTGCTGCCCCAGTTTAAATCCCTATTTTGCAGCTGCCAGGTAGACACGTCCCAGTTTTGCCTCAAATG
>NW_010542020.1:1081-5845 GCF_000687285.1 Phaethon lepturus
TCCTGCTGCACAGATCCACTGTTCCTTTTTTACTGCATGTGCCCAGTTGATTTTGAAATGATCCACCCACGTGCCACACAGTGAAACTTCAGCCTTTCCGAAAGGACAGGAAGATCAGGAAAATCATTTTTCACCTGTTTTTAAAGCTGCTCCTTGGAATCTTTAGTACTGGCTTTTATTTTAGTAAGAACTAGTGTTTTAACAGTCAATACATATGAAAAGGAGATGATACACAAGCTGTGCTTCAAATCATTCAGTACTCCAATGCATTAGCAACAGAAATATCTACCATGGCTTTTTTACAAAAATTTTACAAAAATACAGGTCTGCACACCTTCCATGTTTTATCTGTGATCTGTTCCACATACGCACTGTCCAGTTTTCATGAAAGAGCTATATGAAAATAACTGATGCAGACCGTACCCTCGTCACCTCCAAATTACACAAAGATTATTATAAAGAAATACTTTATAATAGTTCTACCTACTTTAGAATTTAAAGCCTAGCATGATCCTATCCTGCCTCTGGACAGTGTTACCATGGCTCATGAGGTTCGCTATGTAAACCAAAAGACAGCTTCATAGCAGAGAAACAATACAAGTGCCACGGGGATGAGAAAAGAAAGTATTTCATCTAAGAACAACTCTGGTATCTGGAACAGGAGAAGCCGAGTTCTGAGGTACTCCCACTGTGCACAAACATATAGCAAATTAGGAAAGAGCGTGCTTAACTTAGAAATTCAAAATTTATTTACAAGTTGTCACTAAAAAAAAGGAAACAACACAAAACTTCCCTCCTGGATACACTCTGCTCTGCAAAACACCGCAAGTGAAGATCATTAAATTCATTTACACATTTTACAGATTTATCTTTGTATACAATGGCGTATGCTTTAGTCATCAAGACGTTGGAAAAAGAGATAATAAACAAAGCTGTTGTATAATAAACTGCCAGGTTTCCTTTGGCCTTCCCCACTTTAAAAATAAGCTAAAACACTTTAGCAGAGGAACAGACATAAGACTTCTAACTTTTCTAAAAAGGTATGCGAGAATTATCCTTCTTCAACTCAGGCTTGCGATATAACATTGGACCTACCCCAGCAGCCTTAACTGAGACAAGATCTGTACAGAAGCAATTAGCAATATTCTCTGCGACAGAACTGCAAGATCATACCCATAGTTTCAATTTCAGTGAGCTGTTAATTCAACAAAGGAAGACGGAGGGCAAGGGGAAGCAGCAGCAGGAAGAGAAGAGGCTGCAAATTCACTGGTTTTTAACAAAGAATTGCCTTGGAAAGGGCACAGTATTCCCCTCCCACATTACCCAAGAAGCTCAGAAACAAATACACACTTCCAGTACATTAATCACCATGCAGGAGTTTAACCCGCATTTTTAAAAGTATAATAATCTTTGACAGAACAGTAACAAATGCTAATCACTAATATCACCTGCTAGTCTAAATTAACATAGAGTTGCCCAGCTTTAGGTACATTTTTTTTAGATTTTGCATAGCAAGTGCACCTATTTTCAACCTACTTCACCATCAGCACAAAACATTCTTGATTTGAAAAGCCTTATGAAAACATCAAGAGAAAAATCTTGTTCTCAATCAAACCAGGAAAATTCGACTTCCAGTGTGAACCGAACCAGGACTTTATCCAGTTAGTTTTGCCTCCCTCAGTATCACAACTGTACTTCAATAATTTGTAACATGTTTGTAGAGCCTAATTAGTATTCTTTTAAATAGTACTGTGGTAGTAACTGAAAACAAAAAACACTGTTGTTTTTCTTAATTTATTTTTAAATTGGGAAGCGTACTGAAGGAAATTCATCCCTGAGTAACGAGACGTTTAAAAACCGCATCCTATTGACAATCATTGCAATACATTATGACGCATAAACAGTCAACGCTATTAACAGGCAGCAACAGAACTTGTCATAGTCCAATATATTTGCAGCGTTGTTGTATTGATCCCATTATCTCGTTTAATGCAACTGCAAGTGAACATTAGGAAATAGGATAAATAGAAATAGTGTCTTTATTATTTTAAGTTGAATTTGTCAAATTGACAGCTAAACTGGATCCCCGAAAACTCAAGAGCAGTGATGGTTGAGCAACTTGCTTCTTTGGATGTCCAAAAGATTTCGCAACAAGGTACCTTCAACCAAACAACAGGAGGAGAACGATTGTAACGGAGTTCACTGCTATTAACGGCACTATAGGGGAAAAAAAAAGGAAAAAAGAAGAGCAGTTGTGAAAATTTTCTTCTGCACATTGCAAAGAGACAGAACTTCTTGTTATCTTGCGAGACTAACTTTTAAGGAGCAAAATCAATCAAGATTTTAAAAATACACTCAATTTTCTTATGCAAAAATCAGAATTAGTGGAAGGAGGCAGGATCAAAGCTGAGAATACTAAAAATTAGGAAGCAACAGCATAAATATTTTTATATGGCCCATCATGTTCTAACTTTGACCCAAATGACCCTTTCTCCAAATGAAACAAAACCATCTCCAAGTCAGTTTCTACCCTTGGCTTTACTGTCATTTAGGAAAAATGTATCAGTTTTTACTCTGAGGTGAGCAAGACAGACAAGATTTGTTAATTCCTATTTATTATCACCTGTAAAAGGAATCTTTGGTGTGCTTTATAGCAAAGAAAACTATCAGTAGGTCACAAATTAAGAGCTTGGTTGTTTTTTCTCCCCACCCTTTGAGGCGTGTAAGCCTGTCTTACCGTTAAGAATCACAGGAATTACATTTTCCTCACCAGGTGCTTTACACAAAATTGAATTTAGCCAAGGTGAAGCTAACCGCACCCTCTCATTGATCACTAAGCTTCCCCCCCCGCTCCCAAGCTCTGAGGGAGTTGGGAGCTGGGGAAGGAGCAGATTTGAAATGACAAGCGGAAAGAGTAGCTGTTTGGTAAAAGAAGAGAGTCAAAATACCGATGTTACTTCATTAAAGCACAGAAACAAAACTCCACAGACAATAATGTTTACGAAAGATTGTCACCTTACCTCTCATAACTGTTCGTACAGATCGAATAAGGTTCGTTAGCTGTGCTTTAATTCCTGGTTCCTCTCCAAATCCTCCAATTCCTTGATCGCTTCCCCAGCCAACTGTGTCACATAAAATCAGCCAGACATGTTAGAAAAAAAAAAAAATCAAAACAACACCCAAACTGTGCAACAAATGCTATCAGTAATATTAATGAGTGATCTGTCTTGAATGTGGTTATCACTAACGTTCGAAAAACAAACTACAAACCGATTCACTTTATTTCAAGATCAGGCTTTAAAACGATGTACTGAAAACTGTTAAACCTTTTAATGAACGCAACAGTAATGACAGATCCCTGTTTCTGTGAAGGAAACCCTTACCCTTAGAAATTTTTCCAGGGATGGGGCATCTACCACCTCTCTGGTGCCAGTGTCTCACCACTCTCATTGTGAAAGATTTCTTCCTTAGATCTAGTCTGAGTCTGCCCTCTTTTAGTTTTTAAACTAAAAAGTTTGAAAAACAGCAAGTAACTGTTGTGTACGAAGTGATGTTTCAGCACTGAGAAATGACATTCATGACATAAAATGGTTGGCACAGATTCCAGATCGGGCTGATGATTTTTGTAACTGCTCTTAAAAAAAAAAAAAAAAAAAAAAAAAAGACCTGGGAGCTTTTCAGCAGGTGACAAAAGTACTGAAGGTTCACTTGAAGGGAGAATCCCTTCCCCACCTGCTGCGGGGATGGGCAGAGCATGTGGTCCCAGGGATGGGACCAGGGAATTTTGAGTCCCACCAGTCATGGCCCTGACCCATTTGGGGACGAGCGCAGAAGGGAGCGGCTGTCAGTACTCAGAGCTGCACTGTGCAACCCCCCACTTTCTTTTGTCCAGAGACAACTTTTGAGTGATTTTGGTTGGGGTTTTTTTCACTTCCTTGTCTCCCTCGCTCTGCTGGCACCGAGTTCTTTCCCTCATCGGCCGGCTGAGCTTGGCATTACTCCCCAGTCGCCTGGGGCTGACAGGTTGCTGGAGCCATCCTTCGTCCTTGCGTCTCCCTTCTCCATGAGCTGCTGCTCATCAGGAAAGCAAACCCCCCCCCCTCCAAAAAACCCCACTGAACAGGTCCCTCGCAGTGAATCCTACCGGCGAACAGGAGAAAGGGATTAACTATCTGCAAACCCAAACTGAACAGGTCCCTCGCAGTGAATCCTACCGGCGAACAGGAGAAAGGGATTAACTATCTGCACTCCTGCCAAAAACCCACGCTCAGCCTAACTCAGTGAAGTCTGGGCTCTCCGGATCAGGAAACAGGGAAACCTCGGGTCATCACTGGTAATTTTTTCTGCGGTAAAACAACCCAAGAACTTTTCGTGGGTGGCTTTTCTGCGTTTCATGGGGTTTTATCGTCTTTTAAAGCACAAGGATGCCCAACCTTGGGGATTTTTCTTTGGTACCGCAGAAACTCAAGTGTCAACGTGTAACGACTGAGATGCGCTATCTCATCAAAAAAACGGCATGACGAGATGAAAGAAATCGCCTCACGCTACCACAACATCCTGACGCACGGTGCAAACACAGACGAAATAGCAGAAATGCACAGGGGAAAAAAAGAAGATTATTACGGGGGCGGGGAGAAAATTACAGTGGGGAAAAAAAGAAAATTACAGGGGAAAAGAGAGAGACAACGCGATGACAGGAGCGACGACAACCAGGCCGGCCGAGAAGACGCAAAGCCCCAGCGCAACTCCTCTGCACGCCGACAT
>NW_010542021.1:0-8299 GCF_000687285.1 Phaethon lepturus
CCAAGCCTGTCAGTGTTTAAGAGGTATTTGGGCAGTGCCCTGACTAACATGCTTTAGTTTTTGGTCAGCCCTGAAATGGTCAAGTGGTTGGACTAGGTGAGCATTGCAGGTCCTTTCCAGCTGAAACTATTCAACTGAGTTCTGTTCTGTTCTGTTCTGTGTTATTCTATTCTATTCTATTCTATTCTATTCTATTCTATTCTATTCTATTCTATTCTATTCTATTCTATTCTATTCTATTCTATTCTACTTCTATTCATGTGTTTTGATTCTTATCTTCCTTACTACAGATTTAGGTAAATGTAATGCTACTAAAATTGGTGGAATGTGTGGAAACCCACAAATACAGGGTGAACAGGATTTAACTCCAAAAAGGTATGGGCAGCAGGATCAGGCCTAATACTTAGATACTTAAAAAAAAAATCCCTCAGACTTAATGAAAAAACTCATAGGATCCAAGTAGTCATAATATTCTTTTTTTTTCTGTCTACGGTACTGGGCCGTGAGCCTGTGTGTGGTTTCTGTCCCATTTCATGGTTAGTAACACCCACACCAGTCAAAGGAAGTGTGCAGCAGAATTTCTAACAGCTCGGATTTTTCTGTGCCATTGCCCTGAACGTACTACAAGTACAGCATAGATCAAAAATTGCCATGGCCTTAACATTTAAACAATGCAGCATGTGTGCATGTGGTTGGAGCATATGTTAACAGTACAACTGTGACTCGTCTTGTATGATGCCCTTATGGGTCCCAACTACGTAGGATTTAGTCATGCAGTTGAGTCTTCCAGCTGTAATTTCTGAAACATCTTTCAGAGCCGATTTACAAAAGTAATCCCAAAAGGCGAGCGAGTGCCCCTTTTGCTTTTCTTTACAGGCGTGTTATTGCAACAATGTCCAGTGGGGGGGTTTGCATCTGAAGCACATCAGACAGAGCATGTCACAAGACAGCATTCCTTCTTGTCCCAAATCCCAAAGACTTTGATGAAGTTTGGCGTCTGCTAAGCGTTCTAAGAACTTCTATTTATATGGTGATTAAAAAAACCCAACTTGATAGTTTGCGTCAGCTGCTGTATATTGTATAAAGAAGTGGGTTTATTTTTTTATTTGATAGGTCTTTGTAATTACAGCACAGCTGGAAGATCACAGTTCTAAAATGGAAAATTAGATACGTATGTCCATGGTGATCTTTTGAAGATGGTCATCAGTTAATCATAGACTGTTCCAAACCCCACCACAGTCAGTGAGAATCTTTCCATTGCATCGAAGGAGAGAACTGTAATACCTGACAAATTCGTTGTTATTACACTGAGAAGGTACAACAGAAGTTCAGCTCATCCTGAGGGAAGGCCAATATGCCCTTTGTTACACCGCGTGACTTGTGACAGACACATGGACTGCCCTGCTAAGCTGCTCCCCACAGTTTTGTAGCTTACACCAGGGACCAACCCCTGCATGATGACTCTGCACATTTGCCCACGGCTTGTTCGTGGCCCAGGCTCCTGAGACGGCTCTGCCTTCTCCACTTCAGCTTCTACTACTCCCTGAAGCAGAAAATGTTTAAGACTCAGTCCACAGTAGCTCTGTCCTGGCAATATTTCTGAATTGCCATTATACTGGCTGCTGGTGTTGTAAATGGACGAGGCTGTAATGGAGCCAAAATCTGGGCCGTATGTTGTCCAGTTAGCTAAATAAACTTGGATTTAGAATTATCAGAAACTTTGGTTCATCGACAAACACTGTGAACATTTTCTGATTTACAAGGCATAGGTGAATCTCTAGGGCAACAACAACATTGTCTCTCTGGAAAACAGCATACCTCCAAGAGAAAGGCACAAGAGACAGAGGAGGAGGAAAAAATTAAATACAAAATACGTTCTATAAGAAAAACAGTAATGTTCACAGGTACCATGAAGGTTTAACTACTAAAAATTTTAGATTATCTGCATAAGAAATGTATGCCAAAGCATGCTTGATCCAAATTCTTGCCATCAAGGTCTTATTAGACTTTGTACCATTACAATCTAATACACTGATTAAATGTGCGTGAGAGAGAAGTAAAACACATTTTTGTAAACACTGCAGTGCATTTATCAGGGTAGTAATTTCCTAAACCATCAGATGGGCTATTCAGATGTGGGATTTTTCATTTAAATAATACACCTGAATGTCCCCTAAAATAATTTTTGTGTATTAGATAAATGATACACGTTATGCATGAGACTTAAAAAGATAGTAACATTTCTTTCTAGCCTCTAAGGATACCTAAAACCACTAAGGGTACAGGAAAAAATGCAAGCTTAAGAGGTGAGACTATCCTTTTGTCTTTAAATCTCTCTTTGAATTACACGGTGTCGCCTCAGTATTACGTACCTGCCTCTCCTAAGTGTTAACAGCCATTTTCAGTGTGAAAGCAGATCCCTCTTTCCTGCTGCATTCTTGGTAAGCATCAAACAGTCATGTTACTTGCCTTGACAACATGTCTTCAGAACGTAGCTTTTTCAGTATGATTTTGCACTTGTATGTAATTTCCCTCTTCAAGGAAGAATATTCATTCATTTTAATTTCAGGATGTGATTCCTAGTAATTTGTCCTATTTCTTATAAAGTGTCTTTCATGGCATCGTTTTGGTGGCATAGTGATGGTCATTCACCCAACTTAAAGGATAAGAAATAATGTATTTTCCTGGTTTCCTAGTTTTGTTAACATGAGAAATAATTTAAGATCTTGCTTACTAATACCCAAACAAATAAACAAAAAAGCCAAACTCAAACCATGTTACCATGAATCCAGGGTGACACCAGCAGCAAGGTAGAGAATTCACAATAACATGGAGCTCAATTGTGGATAAAAGAAAACATCCTGAGTTTTACAGCGGCCAGTATTTGTCGGTGCTGGTGAAATAAAATATACCCTGCTATTTCTTTTGGCTTTTTTTAAAATGATGCACTTGAAAACAGTGAGTCTCTGCCACTGTTAGAATCATTAAAGGCAGGAAGGGACCTCTTGAGATCAACTAACCTATACCTCCTGCTCAAGTGGGGTCTGCTACAGCAGGTTGCTCAGGACCGTGTCCAGTTCAGTTTTGAGTATCTTCACAGATGGAAACTCCACAACATTTCTGGGCAAGCTGTTCCAGTGTTTGACAGCAAAAAGTGCTTTCTTGTGTTCAGATGGAATTTGATGTGTTTCAATTTGTGCCCATTGTCCCTTGTTCTGTCATTGGACACCACTGAGTCCGGATCCCTCTTCTTCATTCCCTCCCATCAGGTGTTTAGACACATTGGTAAGATTCCCCCTGATCCTGTTTGTTCACTGGGACAGAGAAAGTTGTGTAAAATATCAAGCCCCTATAGAAAAGTACTGCCTGATCTCTAATTGCCCCCTGCAAAACTCTCCGATCAGCAAAGTGATTTTCTCTCTAATAATGCATTGAAATGACAGAAATACTACTTTCTTTAGAGCTGCATTGTTCTACCAGTACTTTCCCAGATTTTCTAATTCAGAGGGGAAAGTCTTATTTAGCCAAGACAATTTAGTTTTGAGTCATGCATGCCATGAGAACAGATGTGACTGCACAAATAAGATTTCCATCCTTTCACCAGAACACATCCATATGACAGGATCATTTGGGCATTTTTTCTGGGCCTGGCTAACCTGAATGCAAAGCCTAGTGCTGCAGCTTTCAGAATGCACTTCATTTCTGAATTTCAAAAGCATTTTCAGAGCGCAGAAGTCTACCACGAGCTACTGAAGGGGCTGTATGTAAAGGTGAGAACATTGGCTTGTCTCAACACCCAGTCATTCTCAGGAGCCATTCTGTGTAACTGGTCAACAAGTGGCAGTGGCTTCTGATACAGATACAAGTCTATTAGGAACTGGACTAGACAAGCGCTCTTTCATTTCATAGGTAGTGGCTGCTATGTAAAGGAAAGAATTTGTCAGCTCCTGCTGTAGACATTTCTTTTTTTGTTGATACAGAAAACTGCTATGATAAAGAAAATGCTGACCCAAATGGATTTAAATACCCAAAGGCATTTAAAATATAAAATTACTAAGACTAAAATGAGAATAAAGAATAATTCTGAAGGCTAAAAACTAAAGAAATACAAGCCAACTAGTCAGTTCTGCTGCGTGGCATCTGTGTCCCATGCAGTGCATAGCATACTGGTTGGACTCATCCGGTTGGCTACTGGTTGGCTACAGAAAACATGTAGTATCTTAAAAGCTTTCTATTGAAGTGTTTTTTTGTTAAATACCTTTTGTGCAGGTGGAAAAGTCAGAGGAATTACGTTCTCCAAAAAAAGTAACTTGGCTAGAATGCGGGGTGGTGGCCAGTCTTGTCCACCCAGAGAGGAGATGAGCAGCAATAAACTTTTGTCACCTTGCTACTTTTTTAATCAAGAGTTTACATCAAGTTTAAAAGCCCCCCCACCCCTCGAGTTCTTGTCACAAGATTTGTAAACACATATGAAGACATTACTAAGTTGCTTTTTGGGTTAAGTTCCTGAATGAGAGAAAAACCGGTCGCTAATACTGAATTTTGCTCACAGTTCCTTCCAGTAGCCCTCCCAGTGCATGAAATCCTGATCTATTGCAGGTAGTGGCAAAGCTACGCTGACTTTAACTGGCAGGATTGTGCTCAGCCACTCTTAAACATTTTACGGCAGACATCCATTATCTTACTCTAAACTCTACATATGCACATTTTGCAACTTGTTAACAACGTTTTTGCTCTCAGGGGAGTGTATCACATGTTAATCATCGCCCCAAGACTGGTAAAATCACACAATGTATATTGTAATAATTAATTTTAAACCTATAAAATACTTTGTCCGGGCGAAATGGACACACAGCTAGTAGCCCAAGAAATACAAGGCAAAGAATGTGTGACAGCTCTCCTTGGTTCAGCATTCCTTGGCTCTTCTGATGTTTGCCGTTACCAGGACTGGTGTAATTGCCTAGGAATCCAGAACGCCATTTGCCACTCTTTGCTGATCATCACAGTGTATTGTGTATTTTCCACAAAAGTAAAAACAAAATGAAACACAGTAAAAATTGGAGGGAACTACAGCGCGCTCAGAATAAAGATGGGCTGCCAGCTCAGCTGTCATGGGCAAAGCTGATTTCATCTCCATTTGTGGCTTCTTCCACAGGGTTTAGATCAGGCACTTTCACAGAAAGGAACTATTTCTTGGTGGTAAGAGTCAAGGCACCCCAGAGCTGTGAATACACTAGTTTTGTCCCAGAACATCATGAACAGAATGAACACTTATGATTGACAGAAAACATCTGAATTCAGTGGCCTCAGCTACAGAAGAGCACCAAATTTCATTTCACTTTAAAAAATATTGTTCTATAATGTATAATTTAATCACAGAGATATACACTTCGTCTCTGAGACCTCATTTAAAACCCAATCCTTATCCCCAAAGCTATTTTTAGATCACCTAACCAAGGCTTATTAGCATATTAGTAAAAGTATGGCACTCCAGTATGTGAAATGTCACTCCAAAAACTTTCCACCTGAGGCTGGTTAGTCATGTACTGCAGTTGATAACAGAACAGTTATTTTTAATGGAATCATATAATGTCATACTTTATAACTGAGAATCTGCAGGAAAGGCAAATAATTCCTTCTGAAAATTGCTTTCCACTCGTCTCTTTGAAGTGCTAAATGTTGAAATGCTGGGAATAAAATAGTGTCCCATTTGGGTGGTACCCGGAGTTTACCCCTCAGCTCAGTGGACAGCCTGGACCTACTGATGGTTTTATTTTTCTGTGATGTCCTTGGGAACCAAAATCAGAAACGGTAATTATCTTATAACAAAGAATCTAATTTGAGACTAATATAATGCATCAAAGCCAAACGGGCTGTTGAAGTCAGCTTTAGCACTCAGACCTACATACATGAGTTTTGCTGAAGCAGGGCTTTGGGCAGAAAAATTCGGTCCAGAGAATACCGTGGATTCTGCTCCCATCTCTTCTGCCTGCTACTTCTTGCAGCCCTGGTCAGATGTAGCAATGGATTTGAGCAATCAGAATCAGATTCAAGCATGCTCGAGTTATTTTAAGTCCCTATCTGTGATTCCACCTTCACCCACACAGTGGCCATTTTATGAATTAGGCTCACAGCCTTTGGGCTTTAGAGTCTCATGACCACTATCTGACTTGTGACTGCTCCCACCAGACCCGGCAAGCACTACACAGGCACCATGGGAACTAGAAACTCGGAAAGTGACAAGTAAAGGGCTCAGTAAATGTTGTCCAAGCACACCTAACTGAAGCTGCCAGAATGAGATCCTTCACAAAACACAGCTCCCTTTGTTATCCTTTTCAGACCCCCTTCCTGGTGGCACAGGTAACTTATCTACCCAACCTAATGCCTAGAGCATTTACCTAAAGTGGGAAATCCAAGTTCAGATCCTTCTTCAGCCACAGGGAGTTCCAGTCCACAAGTCCCCCTTCACAGAACACAACCCAAAGCCCAGGATACAGGCTGTGAAGCCAATGTAAGCGAGGAAGCAAGATTTACTGGACAGCAGAAGAGCAAGCAAAGGGCATGATTCCGCACTGCTCAGCGGTCGTCAGGCCTCCTCCGAGGGAAAAATTCGGAACTGACCTTGTGCTTCTCCTCCAACTACAATCTCCAAACATGTTTGGAGGGGAAGGAGTGAAACAAACGTTAATTTTAAGGCCCACAATACTCACAATATATCCACTTTGCAGGCATGCTTCTTTGTAAATATCCTTTATCACCTTTATCACCAAAGCAATCCTAAATGGCTGCTCTATCGGAGAAAGACATAAAGCTAGTCAGCTTACTTCTGTCTTCTACTTTCTGGGATACATATGTCACATTCACAGACTCAGCTCTGCCTAATTTCACACCAGAGGATATACAAAACCCACGCACAGGAAATCAACTATGCTGTAAAGGGGAGTAAGAGTTTAAAGATTCCAGGGGAGCAATGGCAGCAGTCATGTTAACGAGGGCTGCAGGTACCTTTGCTGTTCCAGTAAAGCACACAGACCATGTGCCAGCTCTAAGGATGTTATGCTCTGACTTAGCAACACAGAACAATAGAGAAATGAAAAAAAGAGGTGGTGTGTCTTTGCTAAGGAGCATGAGAGGAGAGATTCCTGGAAGGAAGGCACTTTAAAGACGGATTAAATGGTGACAGAGTGCGCTGGGCATACCAGGTAGGACCCGGAGGTAAGGGGGACGGACGTTACGTCCTCCCCTTAGGTGTGCATCTGAGCCTGGCTGCTCCTGCATAGAGTCAAGGGCAAAATGTCATGGAAGAATACAGGTACTCGGGAACATGCGAAGGATAGAAGCTTGGCGATTTATGATAAGAAAATTACCGTGGTTTAATTAAACACTTCTGAAGGCTGTATTTTTAACCATTACACTGCTAATAAAACACCAGGTGCAAATAATTTTAGGGACAGAAAGAGTCACAGAGGATGTGGGAGACGGCAGGGCCCAGCGCGAGCGCTGCGGCGCAGGGAGCGTGGCCGGGGCGGGAGGCAGCAGAGCCATTTCAGACCGTGCCACTGGCTCCTTCCTTAACCGCGTGAATCACAAAGATTCAAATATTCAAAAGCAGCTTCTAAGTCCAGGTGCTTCGCCTTAGACACTGAATCTCTCTTTTCAAAAATGCTGGACACCTGCAGCTCTCTTTGCAGTCAGGGGGGATATTCTCTGGATGAAGCCATAAATAGCTGAAGTCAAGTTCTGAATAACTAAGAGTGAGGTTTCATGTTATGGCAAAACTGCTCGGCGAGCTAACTGCTGGTAAAAGAGCTGCCCTGCTGCCACCAGATTCTCCCACGAACTGCTTTTGCTTTTCTTGGGGGAGGTCTGCCTCACAGAGCTGGGGGCTAAACCGGCAGAAATGCTCACTTGTGGGGGCTGACATATCTTCTGGATTAGCTCCCTGAGTCATCCTCCTTCGTGGCCTCCCGAGCACCGGAGCGGGGCGGGGAGCACAGAGGCAGTAAGGATGAGTAAGGATTCCCTCTGAGAGGCAGCCACATTTCAAAGCTAATTTTGCACCCGTACGTCTTACCCTCTCCATTCGTTTGTTTCAGTCTCAGCATTTGTAAAATACGGATGCGGGCAGCTTGTTGTAAGACTACACTAGCAGGAGTAAGAATGAGGACGTACAAAGACTAAGAGCAACTCCACATGAACGCAAATCTTAACTAAAATATTCTTATCCTCACGTTTCTTCCGCAACCCTGCCCGTCGTATTCCTTTCTCATCATAGAATCATAGGATCATTTAGGTTGGA
>NW_010542022.1:0-233 GCF_000687285.1 Phaethon lepturus
CCAGGACAGCTTAGGCAGGCGGCGAGAGAGGGATCGCTTCACCGAGTGCGGGACCCAGACGGACGCGGTGGTGGTGCTGTCCCTGGCACAGGCTGCGGTTCTGGGCTTGGTGTCTGAGAATGAGCTTCTTGGGGCCACCATCAGTCCCGCTGGCTTCTTCCCGGGGCTGGGAAGGGAGCTGCCAGACACCGCCGCGGTGGAGCCCGGGGAGCCGGAGGGCGAGTGCCGGCTGG
>NW_010542023.1:0-219 GCF_000687285.1 Phaethon lepturus
TGGGGCCTGTACTGGGGGCCTGGGTCCAGCGAGCGCAGGAGCCAGCGGGGATGGTGACAGTGGGGACGGTAACGATGACCCCAGGCCGCCCAGGAGCCGTTTGCTACTGGGGCCAGTGACACTGGGGCCAGTAATGGTGACCCCAGGGAGCCATTCATGGTGTCACCAGAGCCTGATGCTGGGTGTGGCTGGGCCAGGACAGGCCCGGGCCGCCCACCA
>NW_010542023.1:250-1858 GCF_000687285.1 Phaethon lepturus
CATGACAGTGACAAGGACCCTTCTGGGGTGGTCATGGGGGTGTCCCCCTCCTCGGTGACGTCCCCATCCCCCCGCAGTCGCTGGACCTGCATAAGCCCATCGACAAACGCATTTACAAGGGGACGCAGCCGACCTGCCATGACTTCAACCAGTTCACTGCCGCCACCGACACCATTGCCCTCCTGGTGGGCTTCTCGGCCGGGCAGGTCCAGTACCTCGACCTCGTTAAGAAGGACACCAGCAAGCTCTTTAATGAGGAGGTGAGCCCTGCCTGCACCCGTCTTGGGAGCTGCCCCCATGCCAGCGGTTGGGCGCAGGGAGATGCTGGAGGGGCCGAGATTTCCCCCAAGAGATAGCAGTGGTCATCAGGGGCCCACGATGGCTGCGTGCATCAGGGCTGCACCATGACTCCAATTTGAGTCCCCAAATGTGCTGAGGTTTGGCTTTGCATTTACTGATGCCCTGGGGTGTTCGCCTAGCCCTCACTTGTGTTCCCAAACATGCCGCAGCACATGCTTGTGCCCCCAAGTGTCCCTGTTTGTGTCCCCAAACATGGCCGTTCATGTCTGCAAATGGCCCTTTTTTGACTGTGCCCTCAGTGACACTGCAGGGTTGTGCCACAGCCCTCACTTGTGTCCCCAAGTGTGCCGGTTCAAGCTTTGCTGTCAGTGACACCCCTGGACTGCACCATGACACAGAATTTGGGTCCCCAGATGTGCCCCTTTCTGTCCCCAAATGCTCTTTCCAGCTTTGCCCTCAGCAAGTATCTGGGGCCATACCGTGATGCCGATTTGGGTCCCCAAATGCACTGCTTTAGGCTTTGCCCTCAGTAACTCGCCAGCGCTGCGCTGTGACACAGATTCAGGTCCCCAAATGCTCCTTTTTTGGCTTTGCCCTCAGTGACACTCCAGGATTGTGCCATGGCACTCACCTGTGTCCCCAAATGTGCTTGCTTGTGTCCCCAGAGGGGATGGTTTGGGCTTTGCTCTCAGTCACACCTCATGTTTGTGCCGCAGCACACGCCTCGACAACACCTCGGGGCTGCGCAGTGCTGCCAGTCTGTGTCCCAGATGTGTCTGGGGGCCTAGTCCCACTCCCCTGAGCCCCCTTTTTGCCCCCTCTCGCAGCGCCTGATTGACAAGACAAAGGTGACCTTCGTCAAATGGCTGCCGGAGACGGAGCGGCTCTTCCTGGCCTCCCACGCTAGCGGCCACCTGTACCTGTACGATGCTGAGCAGCCCTGCGGGGCCGCAGCCCCCCAGTACAACCTTCTGACACAGGGCGAGGGCTTCAGCGTCTTCGCCTGTAAGAGCAAAACCCCCCGAAACCCCCTCCTCAAATGGGCGGTGGGCGAGGGGGCCCTCAATGAATTCGCCTTCTCGCCGGACGGGCGCTCACTGGCCTGCGTCAGCCAGGACGGCTGCCTGCGCGTCTTCCACTTCGACTCCATGCTGCTGCAGGGGATGATGAAGAGTTATTTTGGGGGGTTGCTCTGTGTCTGCTGGAGCCCCGATGGCCGTTATGTGGTGACGGGGGGTGAGGACGACCTAGTGACAGTCTGGTCCTTTGCGGAGGGGCGGGTGGTGGCCCGGGGTCACGGTCACAAGT
>NW_010542024.1:0-1818 GCF_000687285.1 Phaethon lepturus
GTTGCTTCAGCGTTTCCTCAGTTTCCCAAGTATTATGGATGTGTGACCAGCCTTTCCATTTAATAAGATACTGTACTTCTCCTAGCTCCTTTGACTTTTCAAACCCGATATTTGGGTCACCATCTGCCTCAACTGCATAGATGGTAGTTGCAGCACCAGTGGCTGACAAAGAAACAACACCATAAGGCTTGATTAAGCGTGCACTGCCATAAATTAACCAGTAAAAAACATACTGCAGAAAGCAATTTTTGATGCTCTTATATGAGCATGTAACTTGACTAATTATATCTACAACTCTTATGTCACTCTTCTTATTTGAAGAATTATGATGTAGCTATATTAACACACGCACAAGTATACCGAGATTCAAAAAAGCAACCAAAAATTCTGCATCTAACCTATAGTATCTGATCTCACGAGAACTTTCTTAGCATTCCTACATTTTCTAGTGATCCCCAGAGAATGCTCCACTAACACTGCTTGCTGTCATCTTTGCTATATCCTTCTCAGCTCTGAGAATATAACAGATATTTGACATTGTGCTTAATCATCCTTGAGACTTGAATAACCTACTATTCAATTATTACTGTGGATGCTATAAATCCAATTCACAGAATCGAAGAATGGTTGAGGTTGGACGGGACCTCTGGAGGTCATCTGGTCCAACCCCCATGCTCAAACAAGGTCACCTAGAGCCAGTTGCCCAAGATCATGTCCAGATGGCTTTTGAATATCTCCAAAGAGGGAGACTCTGCCACCTCTCTGGACAGCCTGTTCCAGTGCTCAGTCACCCTCATAGTAAAAAAAAAAATCCTGATATTCAGATGGACCCTCCTGTGTTTCAGTTTCAGTGCCTATAGCCTCTTGCCCTGTCACTGGACCAATGGAAAGAGTCTGGCTCTGGCCTCTTTACACCCTCCCTTCAGGTATTTATATGCATTAATGAGATCCCCCCTGAACCTTCTCTTCTGCATCCCAGCTCTTCCCCATAGGAGAGATGCTCCAGTCCCTTCATCTTAAGTGGCCCTTCATTGAACTCTCTCCAGTAGTGCCATCAGTCTCTTGTACTAGGGAGCCCAATACTGGAAACAATACTCCAGATGAAGTCTCACGAGTGCTGAGCACAGGGGAAGGACCACCTCCCTCAACCTTGCTGGCTCATATTTAACTTGGTGTGCATCAGGAGCCCCAGGGCCTTTTCTGTAAACCTGCTTTCCAGCTGGGCAGCCCCCTGGCACATATTGATATGGGGCCGTTCTCCCCAGGTGCAGGACTTGGCACTTCCCCTTGTTAAATATCAAAAGGCTACTGTCAGCCCATTTCTCCAGCCTGTCAAGGTCCCTCTAGATGGCGGCACCACCCTCTGGCATACCAGCCACTCATCCCAATTTGGTGTCAACTGCAAACATGCTGAGGGTATACTCTGCCCCATCATCCTCACCATTAACGAAGATGTTGAACAGGACTGGACACCTGGGGTACACCGCTAGTCACTGGCCACCAGCTAAACTTTGTGACACTGATCACAACCCTCTGGGCCCGACCATTCAGCCAGTTTTCAATCCACCTCACTGTCTGTTCATCCAGCCCATACATAAACAGCTTGCCCATGAGGATCTTATGAGAGAGTATCAAAGGCCTTCCTTAAATCCAGTTAGACTATACTCACTGCTCTCCCCTTGCCTATCAAGCCAATCAATTCACCACAGAATGTTATCAAGTTGGACAAGCATAACTTCCCCTTAGTGAAGCCACGCTGACTACTCCTGATGATCTCCTTGTCTTTCATGTGCCTGGAAATTGTTTCCAGGATTAGCT
>NW_010542025.1:0-5853 GCF_000687285.1 Phaethon lepturus
CCCTGCTCCGGCAGCCGGGCTTGAAGGGGCAGCGCGGACGGGGCAGCGCAGAACCGAGTGCCTACTGAGCAGCAAAGGTCCCCTCTGTGGCTTTAGCGTGAATTAAAGCGTTGCTCACCCACACCAGACTTACCGAAAACGTCAGCCTGAGCGCGTTCATCGGTGCTCTCCACCACCAGGTCGCAAGTCCCCATTTTTCCACGGCCTAAAATACCCCCTCTCTTCCAGAGATGACCCCCCTTCCCCAGATCCGTGGTATTATTTGTTTAAAATAAGACACTGGAACTTGTCAGGAGACTTTTTGCAGCATATTGTTTTAAAGAAGACATTCAATTACCTCAGCTGCAATGCTTCACTGTGCTCTGATGATCTACTAAGGGAAAAATAACTAATATGTAGCATGTTGTGTCATAGACAATTATAGAGAACATCGCTTTTAAGGAAACAAGACTTGTGCCCAATTGTGCGGGATTTATTAAGTTTGCTGTTTTACAGCAACATGGCAAACTAAGGGAGGGGAACATATTTGCATTTCCTTCTGCAAAGCCCGTGCTACAGGAGGGGAGGACTATTTTTTCCTCCCCTCATTAAAAGCCAAGGAGCTGGTAGGACTGCAAATGATTGAGATAAACATCTCAACAGACACACGATTATTTCCTCCTCTAGTTTTACACAGCATGAGATTCTTATGTGGAAACAAAGTGATTTGGCTATAGATTTATAGAAGGAGCAAATGATTTGGTCCTACATGATGGAGCATATCATGCATATTTCGTGCCTTCGCTCGTGGGCATACTCAGCTCTGCACACAAGACTGATGGAAGGCAGGCAAGAGGGAGAAGAGCTTGGGAAATGTGACATTATGCACAAGAGGAAATGCTGGAGGATTTCACAGCTCCTTTGGCGAACAATGTGACTGAGAAATGCACTTACCGGAAAGGATAACTTAATTCATCTACCATACAGCAAGCATCTAGGAAACGATACAACAGGCGGAGGGGCCAGGAGAGCACCGGGAACAGCAATAAACGGGACAGCGGTGCGGAGAAGCCCCTGACAGGCGTACAATCCTTCCTGCTGCCTCCCGCTCTAATACCCATGGACTGTCTTTCCTCAAAGACCAGGGTATTATCGTGACTGTTTGGGCAGTTCTTAGCAGTGTTTTTTATTTGAATGCTAATCTCTACAGACACAATGAAAGACCCTGCTCCAAGGATCTTACAGTTTAAGACCTTGATCCAGCAGACTTACGAAAGTGCTTCATTTTAAGCGCATGATTAACGCTGTTGACTCTGGTGCTTAAAATTCAGCATGCACATAACTGTTTGGGGCTTTAGCTGACAACTAGAGTTCTCCGGAGATGTTAATGTGCTTTAGCAGAAAACATCCATGGGAGGTGCCTACAGAGTCACCCAGAAATAGCACAAGGAACAGCTATTTTTTCCCAGAAAGAGGAGCCTGGGAGCAGTGATACGCGTTTTCCGTTGGAAGGAGCTGAATTTGGTAGGCTTTGGGGCGGTGGGCATTTGGATGCGAGACGTGGAGAAGCTTATGGGGCATGATTGATGGGTGAGTTGCAGTCTTCACTAGGAAAGCAAGAGAGGACTAAAAACAATGAATAAGTCTGTATGGAATTCAAAATTCCCACCAAACACATTTATCTTTTCCGCTTGCTATAAATGGGCCGGGAGCGGGATAGCATTATTTCTCCATCGCTGGAAAGCGAAGGGCAGCCTTCACACCACCCACCACAGTGATAAACAACGTTCTCATGAGCCCACTGCTATTTATAGAAGCAATCCTATTTCTCACACATTTGCCTCTCGGTTACTGAGCAAGGGCACTTTCATGGCCCTGATGGATCTGAGCACATTCAGACGCTAATCCCAGGGGAGGGGTGCCATTCCAGGGATGCATTGCTCTGTCGCTGCATAAACCATCACCTGTTACGAGCAGGCTTTTCCCAAGCGCTGCGCAACGCGGGGCGTAATTCTGTAGCCAAAGCACATTAATAGCACAGGTACAATACACACATCTCTGCTCGCTTCCCACCTATGCTGGAGAGGTAGGAAAGGAGAAGGGGGGGAAGGACTTTAGAGGATGAATGATCTGCTTTCTGCTGAGAACTCAGGCACATCCAATAACCTCAAGCAGAGAAAATCTCAGCCTGAATTAAAGGCTCTGCTGGTCTGAATTCTCTTAAATATTCTGCGCTGGTTGCAAACGCTCCAATTTCAGTCTCATCTGCTATCTCATCGTAACATCTCATGAGTTAGTGTCCTGACTTGCTCTGAAATGCTGTAACCAGAAGCCAGAAGCCAGCTAGTGTTTGAGGGAAGAGGTGCCTGGGAAGAAGAGACAAAACAGCTAACCGTCGCTAGCAATAGGAACGCTGGTTGCTCGGAAAGCGATGGCCGATCTGCTGCCTCCCCCCAGGCAAGCGGCACCTCCAGCTCTCAGCTCCGACACCTTCGCAGGGTAACACAGGACAAGTGTCTCTTCCCGCACCCCGGGTCCCAGCTGCTTCCTGAGCAGAGGGATCGAGTCATCACCACCTCCGCTTTACAGGGCCACGTGGCGAGAGGGAAAGAATGAGTCAAAAGCCAGACCCAAGAAGAGCTTTGAACTGTTCACCATCACCGTAACGAAGTGGCATGAGCAAAACCCAAACAAGGCTTCACAGGGCTCTTGGCTTTTCTTTTTTTTTTTTCTACTTACTTATAAAAATCTCCTGCCTGGGATAGGAGCAAAGTACACCCTTCTGGCCTGGGTGATTTATATTTGTGCTTTGCCTGTCTTGTTTTCCTCAATGTGATATGCAAATCCCAGCACAAGGGAATGCAGTGTACTCTTCTCTCCATAAATTTATCCTGCCCAGACCCAGAATACCCTCCTCAGCAGGCAGCCCAGGAGACCCCTTTAATTAAAGCTGCCAGGCAAGCGAGCGAAACCATCACGGTATCTCCTCGGGACGTGGGCAGCTCTGCGGTGGCACTGCCTGGTGTTTCTCAGGCTGGGTTGTCTCACACAAGACGTTTGAGCATTCCTTGGTTAATGTGATTTTGATGCAAGAAGATATTTTGCCCTGGGTAAAATCTATGTCCTACTGTATTTCGTCTGTGGAGGCTACCACTTCGTAGCTCAGAAACCAGCGAAAAAAAGAAAACGTCTGCAGCTGCACTGCAGCTGGCCGGGAAGCAGAGGACCGCAGCACGGTCAGCCCCTCCTCAGGTACAGGGCTGGGACTTAAACCCGATGGGAAAAGGCGGCTCCTAAGAGCCGCAGGCCTAAGGGCACAGACTGGTGACACCAAACTTCCATGAGCCCAGGGCCAGCTTTGCGCTGCGGGTGCCTCTGGCCCCGGGAGATGCTCAGCCGTGAGCCTGGCTGCAAGGGCATGAGCCCCGGGTCCAGGCCGGTAGCCAGGAGCTTAACAGGTCTGCTCTCTTTCTGCCTGGGAATGGAGAAGGGGACGCCAGAAGTGTCAGATCCATCTGACACTAGGAAAATTCTTATAAATAAAATAGTTCCCATAAAATCTGTATGAGATCTCTACAGTCCATCTAATATAGACTGTAATAAAGGAGAGACATAGTAACGACAGCCAGAGACACCATCTTGTAGCAAGAAATTGTGTTTTAAGAAGTATAAAAAGAAAAGTAATTTACTCACTATTAACATTTTAAAAGTGTGTTAGCAACGAGGGGCAATACATTACTGACACTTTTGGCAATCCAGAGAGGTCTAAGGAGCTCCGCCGGCGCCGGCAGCACGGGAACGCTGCCGGCAGGGCTGGGAGCCTGGCACACAGGGGCTCCTGGGGCTCGGCGACAGCAACCTGTGCTGGGCGGATCACTGCCACCACCCCGGTCACCAGCCTCTTCCCCGCCAAAGCCCCCGATTTCTTGATTAAGCCTACTCTCCCAATCATCCCGAGAACTAGCCGGTATTGCTATGGGTGAAAACCAAAATCCAGGCGAGGCGAGTTTGTTGTTTTCTATTGTCTTTTACAAATCAGAGGCATCGCTCCGTCAACCCAAGATACTCCTCAATTTCTCTTTCAAAACGTCTGGAAGGGGCAGTGGGTAATTACACTCAACGCTACACAGATATTTATTCAGCTCTTATAAGGCATGCCTCACCTGTTCAAACCTTTGTCATCAAAGCATTTAGAGCATGAAACCCAATTAAAGATAAACCTCTTGCTGTTACAATGGAATAGCTACAAGAATTAGCACTTAAGCTGCATTAGCAGGAGGCATTTCTAATGATGATGCACCCAAATTTGTCTTTGGTGATTACTCAGGGCACGCAAAGGGTGGCTCTCGTTTCTGGGTACGTTACCTGTCAGGCAGCGTTTTTTTCCTGCGTCCCTGTGCTGCACTGAGCACTGTGCCTGCTGTTCACCCCGCTGCAGGGTCAGATGTTCAAAGTCATCCCTTGGGAACGAGGAGGACGTAGCGGGTGAGGTACGCTGCAGGAGGTCTGCCGAGATGGGCGCAACAGTGGGAGGGCGCAGAAAAGCTGAGCCCAGAGCACATTCGAACAAGGTTGGGAGGGACGCACCAGAAAACCTCGTGGAGAATAGAGGAGATGGAAACGTGTGAGCTGGCTGGCGGCAGCACGTGGTCTCCAAGGGGCGGCTGGGGCGGTGACACAGAGCAGAGCACCCGCATGTCTGCAGCCACCCCACCCCAGCAGCTCGGCGCCGCGAACGGCCCACGGGAGCGCGCACGAGCTATGGTTGCGCCGGGGGTAACTGGTGCCCTCGTGGGGACGGGGAGCCCTGGCGCTCAGGGCAGCTCCTTCCTCCACCTTTGCCTGCGTTGGGCTGAAACCCGGAGCTGCCCGGGTAAGTCCTGGTCAGCGGGGACTCCCGCCCTAGGACAGACAGACCTCTCCCCACTCGCCAGCCGGCTCACACACACGTGCGAACCAGGGAGCCGAGAGTAACTCCCAGCGAGCCGTGTCCGGTGGGAGTCCTTGCGCGGAGGCAGCGCTGCCGGGGCGCGGCTGGTGAGCTGCCCCACTCAGGGCGAGGGGAGCAGACGCAGGGGCAGCAGCGCTCGAAGGAGATGGGAGCTGCGGGTGCCAGCGACTCTGCGCTGGGCGCGTCTTGATAATGAAAATAACCCTCAGCACCACGGCCGCACCTCCGAAGCACTCTGTACGCAGTGGCTGAGCCATTCTGCCCTCTGGCACGAGAGGTTAATATTATTCACTCTGCTCTGCGGAGAAGGACGCAGAACCATGGAGAGGTTATGGGCCAGATAACCAAAAATGGCTTTTAGTTCTGGGCACTTCCATTTTGCAGCGTCTGACCTCTGCGATATTGTCAGTCTGATTTTCAAAGGCACTGAGCAGATCCTGCTTTCATTGACCTCAAACACAGAGGTACGCAAACTTAAAGGCAACTATACAAACTCTTGGCCGAAGCGAGCTGCCCACGACTCGCTCGTCAGAGGGAGGAAGAGAGGAGGGAGCGGGAGGTTGCCGGCGCTGAGCCCCGTGCATGTCCCTAGCCTTTTTGAGTTCCTTTTGCAAAATCAAAGGCCGGCACTGGCGTGGGAACAGACAGGTACAAGCTGTCCATTAACTTCTTTGAGCTGAAAATAGGAAGGAAGTTTTCCACCGTCACTGTGCGGAGGCGCAGGAGCAGCTGGGCGGAGCTTTATATTTAAGAGTTAAGTAATATTACACGTGTATTACAAAAGTTAGGTAAATTCTTCCTCTCAACTGTCATTACCAAAAAAGCTTCCCAACCCCTAGATTGTAATTATGTACATGAATAATGAAATTAGCATATCCATCAAGTAACTCCCCGCTCGCTGTAGATACGGGAGGCCTTTGTGG
>NW_010542026.1:0-1174 GCF_000687285.1 Phaethon lepturus
TGGATGCGGGTACCGTTGCGTGTGAGCGTGCAGGCAGGTATCGCTGGACGTGTTTTAGCCTTCCCCTGGGTGCTCATACGCGTGGCCAGGCAGCTGTGTCGGCGCTTTCCTGGGTGCGTGTGCACACTGCGCGGGCTGCGGGATCTGTGCCTATTTTGGCTGGCCACAGGGAAGGCCACTGCTGCCCAGAGGATGCTCAGCTCTCCGAGGTGCCCGCCCAGGTCCTGGAAAGCCACGGATTAACCTCTGCCTTTAAAAGCAGTGCTGGAGCGTTGCCGCGGCTGTGGCAGAAAGCTCTGGGTTGTCACTTCTCACCCCGCTGACGCTCTGCATTCGGTGCCAGATCTGCACAACCCGGCAGCTGCCGGCTCTGGTGGGGAGCAAGCACGGGGCCGGTGCAGGCTCGGTGCATGACGCTCCCTTCTTTGCTCAGCCAGCTGAGTCTGCACCTTGCTGTCTCCCAAGGGGCTGGATGCCTGCTTGGGCTCTGCAGAGAGCACCTCGCCTTTTTTCACCGTTCAGGAGTACTTGGCCACGGGTTTGGGTTCCCAGTGGTGTGGCAGGAGGGTCCCGCACACAGAAGTTGGCCCAGGATTGTGAGGGAGCCCTGGCAGCTCCCATCCAGCCCCCCCAGCCCTGATTCCCCCGCACAGCTATGCCCACACACCTCAATCCCAGCAGCAGCGGCGGTACCACTGCATGCCTGCCAGGAACCCCTTTCTCCCCAGGGATTTTGCATTTGGTTTCCCACTGTCCCCTTCTGCTAACACCCCCCTGGCCCCGGCATCAGCCCCCTCCAGCACTGCCAAGCCCTGGGCACCCCCTCAGCCAAGGCTGCCCCAGCAGAGCAGTGCTGAGGGGGTTTCTCTCTCTCTCCCCTGTGTTCACAAATGAGCTGAGGCCTGTGAACTCCTTACATGTGTGACTCCATGTGCTCACTGCAGAGGGACCAGCACCTGACCCATTCTCCTGAGCAGGCTTGCGTTTCCACGGTAGTTACCGTGGCTGTCCAAATTCCTCCCGAGAGCTTGTTTTCCTCACTGAAGGCTACAGCAAGTGGAATACGAGCAGGGAAAAAGTCCTCGCGAGTCTCCACTCTCTGTCCTCCTGATACCGTTGCTCCAGCTGCTGATTAACCTCCCTTTGAAAGCATGGCCAGGGCAGAGCCTGCCCG
>NW_010542027.1:0-15249 GCF_000687285.1 Phaethon lepturus
TGTGTGGTGCGCACCCTGAGAGCTCACGGACCAAACCCGACAGGCTCCAAACTCACGGTTTGGGTTTACACAAAACCTTTTTATGATGAAAAAGGGGAAAAATCCCATGGGAATGGGATTGCAGCTGGAGCAATCTTTTTCTTTGAGGCCAGACACAACAGGAACCGTGCCCTGAAGTCCTCACCTGCCAAGCCCCGAGGGTGCAGAGGCTTTGGGCCGCATCCAGTTTCTTCCCTGTGTAGTTCAGTGCGCGGTTCAGGTGTGAAGTAGAACAGGAGAAGGCATTAATTGGTAATTTTGTCCCACTCCTGACCGTGGACGTTTGATGGTGCAAATATTTACCGCTTTGAGTATTAATTACTCGTATTGCTATACTTGCAAGGCTTATCAGTATGCTTTGAAGCCAATGACCACTGCATCCTTTGTTTGCGCTTCTTCAGAGCACTAGCAACCAAATAAATTCGGATGGTATGTTCCAAATCACTAGTCATTTCCGTTGACTAGACTAAGCTATACTTACGTACAAAATCTCCTGAGAAACAAGCATGTGTAATAACTTCTGGCAATAATTTATGTTTTTGCACTAAGGTAGGTTTTTTTCTTTGTTTGTTTTACAGGAAAATACTCTGAAAATACCTGATTCTAACAGGGTTTTCTTTTTGCTGGACCTCCTACTGCCTCTCAAAAGAAGAAAGAAATGACAGATGGTGAGCCACAGTAATCAGTGCAAACTACCCATACTGTTATTTTTAGTTTTCAGTAAGGTTTTTGAGGACCCCTGTACCATACATGGAATACTGCATTTCCAGCTTCACATAGCGGTTTGCACAGACAAAAAACTTACTTTCAAGAGCATATTTACGATTGTGCATTCTGTCCTACTTAATCAATCCTGGAAAGAAAGTATTATATTTCATTTTAAGCATTTTCAGGATTGGACACTGCTGTATTCAATCTTAACATTTGAAACTTGTGTAAGGACTTTCTAAAACCTAGGCCAGTTTCACCTCTGACGTAGGGTCAGCTTTACTGAGCTCCGTGGCGTGTTGCTCACTTACAGCAGAAACATACTTGGCTTTTAAAACTTGAAAGTAATCTGTTACCATTTAACATTCTTAAAATACTTCTCACGCTCAGAGACCTCCTTAAGCAAATACGTGCAGGCAGCCACTGAATTGTGACCGTGTCTGGGGTAGAAGGTGACAAGCAGACAGAAAAAGAGCATCCTGGATAACACACTCAAATGGAATATTTTTTACCAAGTATTCTGGACCTCCTCTTACACCTTGTGCCCTGGCAATTTTCACTAAAATGATGCAAAAAGAAGGAGAAAATACAGCAATAGGTTCTGGATACATAGAATCAGCCAAATCACACTCCTCAGTATTATGAAGTGTACTGACATATATTTATTTCAGAGAAGTCCCTGAATGATCTGAATTCTTTAAAGTTGAGAGCGTTTGTAACCGAGGCCTATTTCAATATGATCTCTGCATCTATGCTCCCCTTGTCCTCCCCTTCCTCCTTCCTCTTACATTTACATTATAAATGTAAAATTCTCAGCTACAACTCTGAAGCCTCCTTGTTGTGGTCAGGGAGGGGGCGCAAGCCCCTCTATGCAGGAGGCAGTGGTGACGGTGCCCATGCAATATTAAACATTACCGGACAGCTTTGCGATCGCCCCCAGCACTAAGTTGCCTGCTCCCTGTCCCTTCTCCCTTCTCACTTGTCCCTTCCCCCTCTCCCAAATAGTTCTCCAGCCCTGTCTCATTGGTGCGCTCCTGTCCTTTGCCTTTTTTGGACTGTTACCCTGTCAATCTAATGCAATAAGGCCAGGGGCAGGTGCAAACCCCTTCCTAGGGCTCCTCTTACTAACCAATCCTCTACCGGCCCCTCATCCCAAAATACCTAAGAGCCAATGGAGTAGGAAAACCTGGGACCCTGGGGAGAGGCCAAAGCTGCTGGATTGCTGGGGGGGGCATCCATTTAGGAGCTGGGTTAGCCCAGGAGCTGCCAAACGCTTGGATTCTTCTTGGGACTGTGGTGACTTGTGGATAGCAGGCGTGCTCTGCTGATTCCTTTTCATCACTGTCAACATGGTGATCAAAGTCTTTGTAGCCACATCTTCGGGTTCTACAGCGGTAGGTGTCTCATTTAACATACTTCTCCTTCTGCTGGGATCAGGTTGGTAAATTAGCCTAGAAGATCCCAGCACAACCTGAGTTTGCATGGAGAAAAAAACACTGGATTTCTTCTAGTCTGCTTTGCGCACCTTATTCTTGAAAGCTACTTGAGATGTAGAGAATTCCTATCAATGCAGGCTTGCTTGCATGCAAGATTTTACTACAGCTATCACATTTGCATATAAATTATCTGTCGTTGAATAGATGTACTTCTGTTTGAAAAAGCATATGCAATATATATTCACCTAAGAAGGAAAAAGTGGATATTGTATTTGCACAAAAGCTGTTTACCGTAGAAACGAATGTATTTATTTTTAAAAGAGACTTTAGAGAACTGCTTTTGCAAAAGGGGAACTCTGTCTAAGAGCCCGGAGCCAAAGTAAGCTGAATAAAGTTATGCAGAAAAAAATTCTTCCCCATCCCCGTTCCTTTCCCTAGACTTTGGGGCTTTTTTTTGGTTTTTTCCTTCAGTTGTTTTTGGGTTGGGTTTTTTTTTTTTTTTGCTGCGTGTGTCTCTTGAAATGCTATACTGATGATTTTTAGTATTGAGATCTACTGCTGTAGCTGTCAGCATAGTGTATCAGCTGAAGGGAAGGGCATGTGAGTAGTAGAGAGGCTGGAAGTCCGTGGGAGGTGGGAACCGGGAAAGGACTGTTTCCTTTTATATCCAGTTCCCAGATGAGCTCAGATTGCAGCTTTCCTTTGGCAGTCACTCACTTACCAGTGACACGGCTAAACAAACTGGCTGGTGCTTACACATAGCTGAAACTACATCTCTGTCTCTCTGACACCAGCTTCGTGTCTTTAAGAAGCTTCCAGAGTTGAAAAGCTCCCCAAAACACCCCCTGTTCAGGGTGCCATCATCTCTAGAAAACAAACTGGGCATTACCCACTAAAATTCGAATTGGAATATGGCTGAGGAAGTTTGCAGTTCTCTCCTCAGCTTGCCTTGCCAGCCTATCACTAAGCCTGACACTAAATTTACTGTTGACATTTTAACATTTCTTTTTGTTCTAAGAAGCCTCAGATATAAGAGAAAAAAAGAAGAGGGGGTTGGAAACTGCAGGTTTGGTAATTTGTAATCTAGCAGTTACTGCTCAAGTAGCTTTATAAATTGCCATGCGCTGTACATTGGCAGTCTTTTCGCTCTTGTTTGGTCTCCTGTTTTGGTCTCCTTTGGTTGACCAAAGAAGAGTCATCCCTACCTCCTTTGCCACTCATCCATTTTCTGGGGAAAGTTGTGACCTTGACTGAAATCTCAGTGCAGACATGCAGTAAGTGTGCGTTGGGGCCATCATCATCTTGCGTGGCTCAGGCACGAACTGTTGCTGCTCCAGCTATAGGACTGGGGCTGTAGTTCAGCAAGGCAGTTGTATGAGTGCTTTGATTAAACAGTGACATTCAGAGATCACTTATGCAATTAAAACTAAGCGTATCATATATTTAGCATAGCTGAACCGAGATCATCGCTATACACATTCCTTTTATCTCCTCCCAGTTAGCAGCTATAACTAACTCCTTTCCTCTCGGACCACAGTGAATGGATGTGTCTGCTACTCTGAGCAACGTGCAGGCTTTATCCAGCCATTTTGAGCATTGCTGCTATGGTTTACTACTAAGAAACATAGCTAATGCCAGTGAACTGTAATAGGTTTTAAGCGCATTAATGCCCATCTCCACTGCATGGTGGAGCAGCCCACAAAAGCTGCTAGTGAGATCGCAAACATACACTGTAAGGAAGGGTATGGCATCTTTACGCGGCAATATGCCACTGTATTTCCTCCTTTCTAGTGTGTTGGGTGTATGTGTAGCTGTAGCAACCTCAGAAAGCAGCGTTTGTTCAGATTACTGATACATAATTGCAATGACAAGTACACACAATGTTCAGCTGGAGTAGTTTTCCACATTTACTGATTAAAATGGATGGAAGGTATCCTTTCAATGAACCTTTAATGAGTTTTGATATATATAAAATAAAACTTGCTCACGCAAAGAGCCAACACAAACACAAGTATATCACTAAAATCCTATTAAAAACAAATTTTGTATCAGCCTTGTACAGCTTTTCCTGAGGAGAACGAATTGAATCCCTAAAAGCTTAAATTGCCAGTCTAAATTGCCCTAGTAGCAGTGGTGCTCTCTTCAATATGGCTGATCTCCATCAAATGTGTGTTGTTAATTTTGAATTTCAAAATAAGATGGGCCCAGCCTCCTGTGCTGCAAAAGAGCAGAGGATCATTGGTAAAGAATGAAAAGTGTTTCTATTCTATGTAGAATGAAAAACGTTTCTATTCTATGTACTACGCAGTCACGCTACTAGTTGCAACTGGTTATAGTATTAATAAATACTTTTAAAAATGCTTTTTAAAAGTGAATGCAGTGAACCCAGTAACATTCTGGTGCTCTGGATCAGATGCTTGAACGATATAATTCACTGTGGCTCTAGAGCAAATCTGCAGCCTGTATTTTTCCCCTCAATGATTCAGAAATTTATTTTAAATAACTTCAACTCTATTATCTTTCTGCTCCAAACTTAGCTGATATTGAACTATTCATTAAGGCAAGCAGAAGTGGAGACACTTATTTATAGCGCTAAAAAGCACTAAATGTTTGATTTGAAGCAAGCTGTAAAAAAACAAATTAATTTTGTTATTAGCCACAGAGGTATTTAGAATATCCTGCAAGGTTCTAAGGTGCCATGAATCATGGGAGTAAGGGGGTTTGTATTTTACACAGAGAAAGTCTTCCAAAGTCTTGCTTACTGCTGCTTATGGTTAGGGAACCTCTAAAATCCTTTTACTCCTAGTGTTTTTGCTGACATTTGATGAACTTGCCCACCTTCAAATCTGTAGGTCCCAGAAAGACTGAGGAAAATGTAGGCTATTTGAATTATGTCCTTTAAAATACAGAATAGAGGTTTGTCATCCGTGACTGTGAATCTAGCCATATATAAACCTGAGCTAAAATTCCAAATCAATTTCAAGTCAAATCAGAGGTTAGAATATGATAAATAAGAATAATTACCAGGAATAGGTTGTCCATGCAGTGTTAGGACCAGAAGCTGCAGCAACTCTGCCTACCAACATTAATGTTCCTCTTGCTGTAAGTTGTTGACTATGTACCATCTGCTTCTGCCATAGGCAGCTGGTCAGCACAAATGCTCTGGATTGTGAGGATATAGATGATAATATTTAATAATGCATCAGGTGAAACTAATATTATCTGTAGCTCTTACACTCTAGCTAGACAATATTTATTTAAAAGAGTTTTTTCTTATTTTAAGGGATTAGCAGCTAGGGATGGTGGAACTTTAGCTTGGTTGAAAGGGAAAATGACATTGATGAAATAATATCCTGCTCACCGCCACTTTCCAGGGATTCTATGCCCAAGTAATCTGAATTCTTCCCATGCCATCAGACACAAGTGAGGGCACAAACAAGCTCCTGCAATCTCATCCATTCTGGGAAAACCTTTGCATGTCCCCCCTGTAGTTACCTCCTGGAAGACGTCCCTCTCTGAGTGCGGTTTGCTGGAGAGATTCTTTTGGTTGCCCAGCTACCTAGTGACAGCCACAGCAGAGGCTTGCTTTATGCTTTCACACTTAGCGTGTGTCCCAAGTCTTTTGCTCTGCCTAAGCCCTAGTAATTGTAAGCCTTAAGACATAGTACATCTTCTGCAGTGTTTATTGTTGTTATCATAATGAGAAACATCTTGCCTTTTTCTTATGCAGACGTAATTGCATGTAACTTTTTATTTTTCCTCAGCATTCATTTTTCATACAACCCTCTCCTAATTTTTGCTTTCAGTCCTGGTGCTGTCTGAGCCTTCTGTGTATTATGAAACTCAAGTTGAAGAAAAATTCAAATTTAATTCTAAAAGTTATAGCTGCAACTGTAAGCAAGGGAGCACAGAATGTATAGCTCAATTTCCATTATCTTCTCAGAGGCACTATCTGTCTAAGGCACTAGCTATTCCAGGAGCCGTATCTACTTCAGTGCCTGTGTCCAAAAAGACAAGCTGACGCTGAAATTGCAGCTGACAGCACTTGAGTACACTGGCTTTCAGAGCATGTAGTGAAGCTCTTAGTACTGGCTCATGCAAATTTTATTAACCATTTATATAAACACTATCCTGCCACTTCCTCTGATGAAGTGTTCCTCAAGCAATCCTTTCTGTCACCTGAATGTGTACTGCAAATAACTGTGCCGCTAAACAGCCATTAAGAAAATGAACTCTGTTTAGAAAGTGAAAATAAGACTATAAAGAAACACCTTTGAGGTCTGTCAGCTTCATGGCTTTTGGACGTTTTGGATTAGTGTTTCCACTCCAAGTGATGTACTTTTTTAGCTTTGTTGTTATAAAAATATACAGCATTTTGTGTTTTTTTTTTTTATAAGCAAGCATAGATGTATAGATGGATACTACTTTTTTTAGCTTTGTTGTTGTTATAAAAATATACAGCATTTTGTGTTTTTTTTTTTTATAAGCAAGCATAGATGTATAGATGGATACTTCCTTATTTAAACCTTTTAATGCTTAAATTTTAACCTTAATTATGAAAATCCATTCTTCCAATATAATAGGCTATCACTCTACTTAAGCTTTTCAGGTTTATTAGATTATAGAAGTACATAATCCATTAATTGTTTTATTGTCTCAGACTGATTTACACTAGCTTGGTGTCACTTTAAATTCAGTTGATCAGATGTCTGACTTGTGGAAGACATGGTTTCAGATCATTTGATAACTTGTATGTAAAAAGTACCTTGATACATCATCCTAGCTACCGTCTACATAGGACACTAACTTACTGCATGGAGCAGTGTAACTGGGAGGATAAGAGAGTCACATCTAGAATGTGATTGTCCTAGATAGTAATTTAGTTGTCTCTGATCGAATTACAGCTTGGGAGAATTTGTACAAATCAGTCCAATCAGTGCTTGCTTCAAGTGCTGCAGTACTTGTAGGGCTAAAATTTGGCCTTGTAGCTCTTAGACAAGTTAGACATATACAATATGGGAAAGTTCTTTAAATGTTGCTTAGGAGTAGCATCCCTTTAGTAGAGAAGTATAGTGAGTATTACATCTTCAAAATAAAGGGATAGGTTACAAGCTTGATGCCTGCATCCTAGGTCTATACAGAACTAGCATCAAAGAGAATAAGGGCCATGATTTAATCTTAGGTGGCACAGAAGCTGTTTATAACGTGCTTTATTTGTATGTACTGTTCTTCATGGTCCAACTGGAACATCATTCTGTAATGTAGGAAAAATTGTACTGGATTTTCATTGAGCTTTCACTCATATTTAATTACGCCTAGCACTAAAGAACAGGGATAGAGAAACGTGGCTCATGGAAAGCTAAATGTCATATGTAATGAGTAGGAAAAAGGAGACTGTTACATGTTGAGGAGAATATGTACGTTCTCAGATCTGTGCTGACTTTAGGCAGGATTAGCTTAGGTATCTGTACACCGTGCTCACAGATCTGGGAACAGAGTAGGAGGCTCCCTGCTGAGCCTCGTTTCTTAGATGGAGGTATCACTGCTTCCAGGGAGGAAAGAAAGAAGCTGGGGCAGGGGAGAGGGAAGTAATGGCAGTGCTCTGCATGCCGCAAAGCAGTGTTGAATCTCAGCTTCAGAAAGTCTGGGGGCTGCTGGAGTAGTGGATCCAACTTGACATACTTGCATTAGTTCTGCTTGTAATAGCAATTGCTTTTAGAAAACAATTTTCATTTTAAAGAAGGAATTTTGTTTTCCCTTTTTCCTAACCAGATCAAAAAGAAACAGCAAGAAGTAGTGGGCTTTTTAGAGGCCAACAAGATTGACTTTCAGCAAATGGACATAGCAGGTGATGAAGACAACAGGAAATGGATGAGAGAGAATGTCCCGGGTGAAAAAAAACCTCAAAATGGAATTCCTCTCCCTCCACAGATCTTCAATGAGGAGCGGTACTGTGGGGTAAGAAGCTGTTTGGAACTCTTTTCAATTAGTAGGAAGTGTCAAACAAACTCCTTAATGACAATTTGAGATTCACATTGAAAGAACAATTCTTAGAAAGCAGTTTTTAGGCACAGAAAAGCAATGAAACAAAAGATTATTCCTTTTTAAGAGAAAAATGCACTTGGAGGGAAAATTGACTGGAGAAACTCTGCTTAACAGACTGTATGGATTATCCCCTGCAGACCCAGAGCCTATGCAAGACCCAGAGCTCACTGCAAGGCATGGAGTTTGCTGCCTGTGAGGAGCTCTGTTTTCCTCTCACATTCTCCTACCTCCTGCTGTGTAGCTCACTCACAAGTTTTCCTGCTCTTGGCTCTCTGCCTGTACTCTCGCTTCAGCTCCTGAAGACCAAAGGCAGTACTGTCTAGGTGATACTATGGCTTCTTCACCCAATATCTCAGATAGACAAATGTAGGCTATGAAGACATCTCAGCTGCACTTGGAGTAGTAAATCCTCAATTATGTGGTTTGGCAATATCGAGCTACTCAAGACTAGTCGGGTTCATAGCAAGGCTGATCTGCTATCAGTGCTGTATTGCACTTCGCTTCTTGAACTTTCAGTTAATTTTGCGTGGTGAGTGTTGATATTTTGTTTGTTTGACACGGGCTCATCTGGGCTACTAGGAAGTCAAGTAGGTGTTTGAGGCATCAGAGGCCATGAACAGGAATCTTTCTTTTCCATTATATTATAAAAATAAATAGGAATTATAGTTGACTGGAATAGTTCTAGTATGTGGTTTAAATTATTGAAATTATATTGCTTATTCAATAAATATCCAACTTTTCATAATAGAAATTGTAACACTCATCAGATGCTTTTATATTTTCATATCTGCTTGTAACAGGTTATTTCTCTTGAGAAAGTTTGTTCAATTCAGTGATAGATAATAGTCTACCAGTATGAATATTAGGATCATGAATCAAAAGAGATATCTAAGACAGTTTTTTTTTTAAAGTCTGGATGGAAATACATAGTCTAGAAAGTACACTGATATGGTCACTGAAATGAACTTGCAAAGTACTCTGAAACGCAGATCACATAGTGAGCCCAGTTTTAAATTACTTCACAAATCCAGTGCGAACTACCACAAAGGTTGTTTTGAGAGAGAAGGGATTTACATGCCACTAAGTTTTCAGAATTAACTTCAGTGATCTCAGAGCAAAAGTTGCTAGTATGAATAACGGAGTGCAAATGTTTCCTCATTTTCTCATGGAAATCTTAAAAGAGAACTTGGTAGGTTAGCGTTCATGTGCATTTCAACACCCAATCTGCACTAATAAAAAGTATAATTTGATATATCTTGCCCTGGATTTTGTGGCAGCCAGTGTTCCAATAAATATTTCTGATATTCTCTGGAGAGGTTATATAGTGAGTTAAAGAGTGATTGCCTTACAAAGTGTTGCAGTTGGTCAGCCTTGCCAGTAAATTATAAATATACAGGTTTTACTCTATGTCTGAAGCTATTTCAGGAAGCCAAATAATCTACATCTTGAAATAAATTTATGTTAAGAGAGAGTCCTTTGCAAAGACACCTCCATGTGGAAAGGGGTCCAGAAAGCAGTTACAGCTACTGATTTAATTAATCTTAAAGTCTCCAGAATTCTAATGTACCCAGCTCTCAAAGCTCATAGCTAATGATCTCAGTGCATGCATAATGAAGATTAATTTATAGCACCATTATTTCCAAATAAATAAGGTAAGGAGATCCATATCAGTACATAAGGCTTACCCTTCTCCTCAGGGGAAGGTGCCTTAAGGGAGCTGCACAGTGAGTGTGAAGTGGGATTATGCAGGCTGGTTGAGAACATGGCCAGGGGCTGGCAGTCTGGTGCAAAATTCCTCCAAGTGACATGACGTCTTCTGCAACATGTCTACAATATAAAGCTGGGGATTTGCATTCTACTTCCCTGCATAATCTGTGCAGGTCCAACAGACCCATCGTTCTGAAATCCAGAACACTTTCATGCTGTTTAAGGTTTACATGATATATATTAACTCTTCCCTTGTGTCCCACTTCATTTGTCCTCAGCCACATTATTAAAAAATAGGGCTGAGAACTGCAAGGGTCTGTCTGAGTTATGGAGTCCAGTCCAGGATCCTGAATTCATAGAAGTCCCTTTAAAGTATGTTACTCTTGTTAGTACAGTCTTCAGGGGCCTCAGTCTTGTGGCATCGAGAAACCTTCAAATTTGTAGCCTGGGTATATGCAGCCGGTTTATACCCATTTCCTCGTATGCCAAAATCACCCTTTAGCTTAAACAGCTCTAGACCAATGTATTTGTAAATAGGAATCATACCCTCTTTTAATCTTCATTTTGCTATGTCAAACAAGTCAAGCTCTTTACACCTCTTTTTTTTTTTTGTAAGACATTTTCTTTTTCTCTTTTCTACTAATTTTTTTCTTTCATCATTCCCAAGTAGTCCTTTGTTTTTAGGTCAAACTTGTTACATTTCATTTCTGCTCATTCTTCTTTCTGAGATCACTTTTCCCTTACTTCCCTCCCTATCAATTGTCCGGTATGTTTGGTTCACATTCACACATGTGCATGTGTAAACACATTAGCAGCATGCTGGCCTGGGAGCACTGGCCTTGGGAGAAGAAAATTCAAGATAAAAGATTTCCTTCCCCACCCTGAGAAAGAGGGATTTGTAGAGAGTCATGACAACCTTGAAGTATTTTAAGAGCTGCAGCAAAAAGGAATTCATTATTGGTCTGAATTCAGTATTGTCCTTGCTTTTCCCTCCAAGCAGGAGGTTGGACTGGATGGTCTCCTGAGGTCTCTTCCCACCTGAATTATCCTGTCGTTCTAGGATTTTGTAAAATATACTCTGCTCCACACCCACTGGAGGTGGGACAAGATGTAATGAATGAAAAATGCAGCAAAGAAAGTTTAAGTCAGATATCAGAAAAAAAAGAAAAAAAAAGAAGCTATTTTCAGGAGATTTTCTCATTATCTCATTAAAGGTCATTATCAAAGGATTGGAGAAACACCTATCAGGAATAGTGTAGTTGTTCCTGCCTTGGAGAAATGGCCCTCTGAGATCTTCTCCAATCCCCTCGTCTGCCATCCAGTGAAATTTTGGGGGTGAGGATAAGGAAAGAGGGGATACTGGGGACAGGTGAGGAGGCTTCCTTTTCATGCTAGAACAGACAGACATAATGAGCAAGTAAATGCAGTTCTGTTGCTAATCTTCTTTTCTGCTGATACGTAAAGGTATCTGTATCTTCTGGCTGACCCTGATGAGCTGCTTCACTTCCTAACTTGTACCGTAAGATGGAGGTTTCTTAGGAATGTGTTTATGAAAATACACCAACTGTGAGCAGCTTTTCTGCGAGGTCAGAGAAGCTTAAGAATGCCTTATAAATAGCTTGAATCTTATTTTTCTTTCAGATCTTTGGTATTGCCACTTGAAGAAACAGATTAGAAATGGATTCATTTTGTATGCCTGGCTATAGCACCGATTTCAAGTATCCATTCTAATCCATCAGTGTTGGCAATTATGTTCTTATTTGATCTTTTTCTTAAGCTGCTTCTTTGCTCATGTCTAGACAGACATCTGAATCTGTGTCACTTTCTAAATATATCGAGCACTCTGTTGCTCTTGTCTTTGCTTTTGCTTAACAAAAACCCCTAGAAAACTAGGAAAGAAATGGAATGTAAACTTCTGGTTTTCTCTGTAAGCTGGAATCTGTGCTTTTCTCTGTAAACAGAAATCCGTAGAATAAAATACCCATGTGCTTTTTTTGGAAAGAATCTCTGAATTATTAGGTAAAACTTTTAACTGATGCTTCGTATAACTGCTTAAGTCAAATATACATAAATCATAGGGACCTGTGGAGGTCCCTATCTGCTGCTTAAAGCAGGGATAGATTTGAAGTTAGCTTATGTTGCTTGGGGCTTTGGCCATCTGAGTTTCAAAAGCCTCCAAGGATGGTGTTTCCATGCCCTTTCTGTGCACTCTGACCTGGTGCCATTCCACTCACGTGGGGAAAAACTTTCCACTGATGTCCAATTAGGGTTTGCTGTTTTGCTGTCTGGCATTTCCCCAGTGGACATACAAAGGATGATGGTGCAGAGTGGATATTTGCACATGCACTCCTATCATAAAGAAAAACTCATGGAATATTTTTTTTTAAATATGTTTCACTATATTTTTCAAAGACTAGTTCCAAAGACAAATGACACCACTACCCTCTGCCTAGACCATTTATGTCTTCTCATACAGATATAATATTATTGCTTACCTGAAATAAATTGTTACTACGTGTTTTTCTTACTGTCTGCCTTGGGAACAGTTATCTTTGGTCATTCAGTGAATGGAAATGTGAACAAGTCACCATTAGGAAAGTAAGAGTGCAAATATACAATACAAAAACTATTCTGTGATCACTGTAGTCATTCTTTTACCCCCTGATAAATACATAATTGCTTGCTCTTCAGTGTAAGCATTCCATTTACTGCAAGATACCACATTTACTGTGGGATGTCATTGTACGCTACCAGTTGCCAAGGAGTACCTGATATGATAGAAGATTGTATCCTCTTCTGATAAGGAGTTCATCTGGTCATTCACATGTCTTGCTTATGCCTTCAGGTCTGGTTATCTACAAGGCTGTATGTCTCTAGAGATTCTTGGTACACTTGCCGTCTGCTGCTTTTCCTCTGTGGAGGAACTAATAAGACTTACAAAATATCAAGCCCATTTCATGGCCCACCGTTGTTATAGTCTTCTCTTTGTTTCCCAGCTACTGACATGTTGTGTCATAGTTTGCTTAGGCTGTTTTATATAAGAGCATGAGGACACAAGTTTCCTGTGCTTGTATGGCCTGTCAAAGGCCCATGTCAGATTCTGGTTCTTTGAATTGCAGAAAATCTTCATGGTCTTGTTTGCCATATTGCTCCTAAGTTTATGGGTTAGACTTCAGACACTGGCTTTCTGAAACACTCAGGTCAGACCTGGGTTAGATAAGAAGGAGAACCCCACAGCAAGATGAAAACAGCAAAGAGATGGTTTGAGAAATGGGTGGCTTAGAGCAGCAGCAGGTATTCTGCCTGGTCAGGGCAGAATGTGTTCTGGGGCTTCTCCCAGACCAGGCAGTTCCTACTTCCTGTAACTAGGTCTGGGTGAAAGGCAATCTGTCCTGTAGATAAATCAGTGAAATGGGCTGTCATTTATCCTGTCTGTTAAGCTACGTTACCTCTTCCAAACAGGACTGAAATGTCATTGATTCCAGTCTTGTTGACATTAAGGTGACTTCTAAACCTTTTACTCCAGCCTTTCCCTAGGATTACCCTTGGCTAATAATTTATTCTCTAGAAATACTAAAACAGCCCAATAAAACAACTCAGGTCCTAACCTAGCAAGCTTCTATTTTTGGAATTATTTGGGATGAGAGGGAGGATGATAACATGGTCACGCAAGTAGACATGCGTTGAGTGCCCTGTCCTACACAGAGCTGTTGTGTGATTGTGGGCCAGTTACATATGACCAGAGTTTCTGCTGAGATCTTACATGTTGATTTTTACCTGTGTAAGATGTGAATCATGAACTTCCCAGTAACAAACTAGTGATAGCAGACCTTCTTTAATTGGCAAGAAAGTTGTACGAGTGAATACAGTAAAGACCATGCAAGTACTAGATGGTAGGATAGGAGCCATCCCTCATGTCTTTTCAGTTATATTAGCACTGAAGAGAAAACAGGCATTTAACGTACTGATTTATAACTTCAGTTCACATGTGGACAAGACATTTTGGCTGGTTCATATATGTCAAAGGAAACAACACAGTCCTTTGCTAAGTTTGTCTGAAAAGTAACAACATTTTCTAACCAGAGTGCTTTTCTTTAAAATAAACAGTTTCCCCGTTATCATATCACTGTGCTATTACATTGACTGTTGCCTTTTATTTGCCATGAAGCTGTCCAGGGTTTTGAGGGCCTATTTTGTGTTATTACTCAAAGGAAGTTTTATTTTGACATTTAAATGAGAATAGCTTTGCTTTGATGTGTACAGCTGAGGCACATCAAAATGAGATGCTTAATTTTATCTGATTCTGACACAGATACGGTATAATTAAAGTGTAAGTCTCTGGAGAGATTTGCCCATTTGTTCATTTTGCCAGCCAGTGTGAAACTCCCTTTATCTGAGCTTTCTTCCTGAGGCTTAGATAATGCAGGCACTTTAACAAATGCATAGTCATTCTCATAAATATAAGAAAGATTTGCCTGGGCTAGTCTCTTCCTCCTTTTGTTTCTTGTTGATTTTTGTTACTAATTTGCTGTTGTTTTTTCTTTTTCTAGGATTTTGAATCCTTTTTCTCTGCTAAAGAAGAAAATATTATTTATTCATTCCTGGGTCTTGCTCCTCCTCCAGGCACAAAGGTATGCACTGCTGTCCTTCCATGGGGGCCATTTATTTGATTTTAATAAAAGATGAAGATGGGCAGTGACTCAGCATGTTAAATAAGGGGCAGTGACAAGCATTACGTTAGATGCTGGTGCAGAAAAGTGTTTTTAAGGGGGAAAAAAAAAGTGGCTGGTTCAGTAAATACTAGAAAATACTTCTATTCTGTCCTAGTTTCAGCCAGGGTAGAGTTAATTTTCTTCATAGAAGCTAGCGTGAGGCTATGTTTTGGATTTGGGATGAGAAAATGTTGATAAGGTGCTGATGTTTTGAGTTGTTGCTAAGTAGTCAAGGACAGTCCAGCTTCTCGTGCTGGCCTGCTGGCGAGCAGGCTGGGGATGCACAGGAAGTTGGGAGGGGACACAGCTGGGACAGCTGACCCAGGCCGGCCAAGGAGATATTCCATACCATACAACGTCATGCTCAGTATATAAAGCTGGGACAAAGAAGAAGGGAGGGGTGGAGGGACGTTCGGAGTTATGGCGTCTGTCTTCCCAAGAAACCATTACGCGTGATGGAGCCCTGCTTCCCTGGAGATGGCTGAACACCTGCCTGCCCATGCAGAGTAGTGAATGAATTCTTTGTCTTGCTTTGCTTGTGTGCGCGGCTTTTGGTTTACTTATTAAACTGTCTTTATCTCAAACCATGAGTTTCCTCACTT
>NW_010542027.1:15263-30174 GCF_000687285.1 Phaethon lepturus
CTTCCGATTCTCTCCCCTGTCCCACCGTGGGGGAGTGAGTGAGCGGCTGTGTGGGGCTTAGTTGCCAGCTGGGGCTAAACCACAACATATTCCCTTCTTTCATTGCAGGCTTGTTACCATGCCTCCAGCTGATGATTTTTTTTGTTGTTTTTGTTGACACAAAGCTTTATTTTATCATGTTCAGCTTTTAAATGATGCAGAATTTCCTAATGAAATTTATAGGTTGTGTTAATTGCAAGAAACCTTCACTTCCCCAGACTGCATCAAACCTTGAGCAAACAGGGTTTGTATTGGCCACCAAGAGGGGGACTGGAGTGTGGACCCCTTCCATCCTCTATGCGTACACACAGACTGACACTATGGGGTTTGCTCCCTCTACCTTGAGGAGATAACTTAAAGTCTCACCTAGGACTTCACGAAGTCCCTTTGGCAAGTCTACCCTTTGCTCTCCATCCACTGTATTTTGACAATGTTCTATTTGTGGCAAAGGAAAAGGTGTTTCTCTGGGTTTTTTTTTCCTTTTTTCTTCTTTATTTTACAGAAAGCAATGTGTTTTATCTTTAACGGAGTCTTCTTCTAATTAGAAGTTTTATAACTGAGAGCATTACAGCTCTCTTATCCTGAGATCATGTTAGCTGATAATCAAATGTTGCCATCTTTAACGTGGGTGATTCAACAAAAGAAATGAATCAAGGGAAGTGATAAGCCAGAGTGATAGAACTCTGCTGCATTGTGGTGACCTGGCTGAAGAACTGCCCTGGAGCGCGAGATCTGCTTTCTGGTCCAACTCTGCTGCCAACTGTGTAGCAACTTTTGTACATGTCTCTCTTCTTCCTCTTCTGTAAAAGCAGAGAGAAAAAGGAGCCATTGCTAAGTGCATTGAGAGCTACAGATGAAGAGGTACCCAGGGGAGAGCCACAGTTGCTATAAATGTCTTTGACACTGAGTCCCTGTGTGATAAGGAGCAAGCGATTTAAACTTTCTGCTTTAGCTGTGCCATCTCCCACCAAGGGAAATAAAAATTATTTGCCTACCTCACAAGGGTCTTGTGAGAATTCATTTAATTAACATCCACAAAGCCATGAAAGGCTTAAAGGACTGCAGGTATTACAAATTATAATCGTTATAAAAGGTACATGGAGAACCAATGAGATAAAGAAAATTGCATTTTTCCATCTTCCCACTTCAAATATTATCGGCTCCTTCTTGCAAGGTTCTGTTAGATAGTGTGTCTATGAAGCAAAGTAGCAATTTTTAAAAATTAATTCATTCCCAGCTGTCAGCAGAAGCTATTAAAGTTTCTACTTCATGAAAACTTTGTAAATGTTGAAAATAATATGTTCAGTACATTCTGCTGGGCAAATAAGTGTTAGTGCTATTGGTAGCAAGGAAGTATGGTCTAAGCTGAGTCCCTGCTGCGCTGGTGGTGGTGGTGATTATTTCAGTCCAGAAAGTAGAAGTAAGTGTGAGCTTTTTTAAAAAATCCATGTAAAGAGTAGAAGTATATTTACATTGTCTCAATTTTAGAATCTGTTCCTGAATTTGAGAGAGACATATACAAGTGTTTTAGCATTTATTGCAGAGGTGTTTCTCAGCATCTTCACTGCATGACAGTCTGGATATGCTTTGTCATACAAATAACCTTGCTGCACTGCTTCTGCTTTCCTTTCATTAGGCTGTCAGTTCAATCCTAGCATGAATTACAATGGATGGCTCGTGACATTGATTTGCAACAGCATGAATCTGGAATAATAAGTCAGGTGTGGAAGAGATGGTGATGATGACACGTATGACAGGATTTCCTACCAATCCTTTCTTAAATATTGGGGTTTTTTTTCTGGAATATGGTGATAATTTATAAAAGAAGCAAACTATAAAGCATGGGAACACCACAAAAGAGTAAGCATTTTCTTTCTAGGGGTTTTTATGGTAGGATTCTATGAAGGAAATTAAGATTAATATGAAGCTGATACATGTTTTATACTCTTGCCTCAGAAGATTCTCTTTCCTTTTCTATCCATCTTTTGTCTTATATTGCACCAGCAGTAGAGAAGGTCTCTAATGACCATGATGCTGTTTCACAACACAGTCCATTAGGATCCTGACCCAGGACTGTTTTGAGTCTCTTTTCTAAAGCAAGCAGGGGAACTTTTTGCTACTCCCTCAACAAATTGTAACTTCCCAACAAAATACTTGTAGGTAAATTCATTGCCATGTCAGCCTGCTGAGTGCAAAATTCATGTTTCAGTTCTGCAGATTCTCATTTTTGTAGCCCTGACTTCTCTTTGGGTTAGGTGGCGACAACTTGTCACCGGACCTACTTGTCCAGCTTTCACATTAAACTGTTACTGCTAGGTATTGGAGCTCGGATGGTGCCGGAGCTCTGATGGTGCCAGGTCCTAATCTGCAAGCTGATCTACACTTACAGGGTGAGTCTGATATGTCTAGGACACATCAAAGTTTTCACCAAGGTGATACCCCATTTAATTTTGGATTAGTGGCATGAACAGTGATGTGCCAATAGTATACGTGTGTATATTTGAGCTATGATCAATGTAGTTTATATGTCTAGGGTCAGGTGTGTCAGTCTCACCTGCCCCCAAAGTTGGGTATGTTTCTTTTTAAAGTACCCATCACTTTTATGCTTAGTCTGAGACTGTTCTCAATATTCCTGAAAATATTCTGAAATATTGGTAATGTGTGAACAGCCCATTAATAGCTGTGGCTGCACTGTTTGTTTTCTAAAATGGCACAGGTGAATTGTTCTGCCAAAGAGGTGTCTGTTACTTAAACTAAGCTGTCAGACAGTATGCAATATCATTACACCTTCTGAGTATCTTAGCAAGGTTTGAATGCAGGTAATTAATAGCTTTTTATTTTCAGGGGCAAACAGGTTTTTTGACAACTTTATTAACCACAGTGGTATACTGCCTCTATTTCCCGGAAGTCCAGAGAGCCAGTAGCTTGAAGCAAGATCATTTAGGTTTGCAATCCCTCTGTGAACTCACTGAAGCTAATTTACTGAGGGAGCTGAGGATCTGTTTTCAAATCTTGTATATACTTAAGTCCTTAATCTTTGTATTTTTGGTCTTAATATCTGTGACCTTCGCATCCCCAAATCTGTAGATACTTGAGCTTTAGTCTTGTAGTTGAAGAATACTTCTACAAAGCTGCTTTGAATTACAAATTTACAATATTTACAGTCTTTATGAATGGGACTTCATTTTAATTTAGTTAAAAATAAGATTTTGTGTTGCTATGTAGAGCTACTGTAATGACGCTATTCGGAATACCACAGTTCTCCATATAATCAGGAAGTCTGTATGTGTGTATGTGCGTGTCCTGACTGATAACATGCTGCTTCCAGAGTTGAGTTCTTTGAGCCATGGCTTTTATTTGCCTTATGGTCTGAGTAAGTATATGATTCGTCTAAGATAGATTTACACAATAGGTATATTTTCATTAGAATGCCAGCTTCGTTCTTTAGGTATTTTATGTATCTGCCAAGAAAATATTGGGTATGTGGGTTTTAAAATGAAATGTTAAAATACACACTGAAAATAAATATCTAACCAATTTAGTTTTCATGAACACTATCATTTTCATTTTAGGAATCGCTACAAAGAAAGTATCTGTAAAGAAGCTATCATTTGCTTAGGAAAACAATGTATAAACAAAATGTTGCACAAGAGAATTTCAATGTATGTCTGTGTTACTACATATTTAATCTTCAAATATTCTGTTAGCTTGTGGGGGAAAAGCAAGGTATAAATTAAGCCAAACAAATGTCTCTGTAGATCTGTTTTTAATAACAATGCCACCAGCATCAGAGTGGGCAAGCCTGCAGTTTTATGTGTACTTGAAATGAGACAGTATTGCCAGAAAAAGAAGTAGTCTTTTCTCCTTCCTCCTCCCTCTGGCTCCTTCTGCTCACTCCCAGCTGCTCACCCCTCTCCCCAAGCATCCCTCACATGCTGGCAAAAACATTCAAGCAGCTGTGTAATGCAGTGTACAAATCGTGTGAGATAGATGTGCTTTTCTTTTTAAGGCTTTAATCTTGATCAACTTCCTGCTCCAGTTCACCATGCAGCTCGGCAAAGGCTTTTGCTGCCAGGAGGGCAGGGCAGTGCTGGGAAGGACTGCTGGGAGGGCGACGATTACTGCTGAGGTTTTTTTGCTGTTGTTATTCTCTGGGGAGAGGAAGGGGAACTTATAAGTCTATGTGCCTACTCTCTTTTCATTACAAGCCTCTTACATATAAAACATATTTTCCATGGTTCAGGAGAAAATTGCCAAAAGCGCACCAAATCTTACAGACAGTGATGTTTTGGGAAAAAAGATAAAACTGCAGAAGTATTTTGTCCATCTTCACTCTGTCATGATATCTGTTTCCACATATTCCTGACCTCCTTTCTATCATTTTTGTCCCCATCCAGCAGAGTGTCTCAGCAGGCGGGCATGTCTTGTATTGCACACTGCACCATGGGACAAAGATCCCTAAGTCAGCACTCACCCAAGTCTGCTCTGCGACTAAAAGCCAGGTAGCTATGCCAGTGTCACACTTCTGCAGGTGAAGTATGCTGGCTGAAGACATCATATATGATGAGGACACTGGAGGAGGTCTTGTGAAGCTTAAAGGACAGGAGATCATGACTGGGGGCTTTTGTCTAACTGTAGAGACAAATGAAATTATGGAAAAGCAGAAAAACCCAACCAGGTGGGTGAGTTGTGAGGGCTTGGTCACAGGGATGAGAAAGGAGCTTGTCTTCTGATCAGGGACATGCTGCTCTGCCCATAGCATTTAGGATGACACAGGACAGGACCTCCCCTGAGCCCAATTCTCTGTTGTTGGGGGCAACCTCACCAGATGACACCTCTCAGAAGTGATCTAATTGCCTTTTAATGAATTAGGTCTTTTGCCTCCACTTCTCTCCTTGAAAGCTCTTCCAAAATTTCACACTGATGATGATTAGAATTTTTATTTATTTACTGCTGGTTTGTACTCCTCTTGCGTCTACCTCAGTGCTCTTCCTTATCCTATCCGTCCCTGAAGTTTACTCTGATCTATTTTTAGAGAGTCATCATATCCCCTCACAGCATTACATTCAAAAGATTAAAGTAATGAAGCTTTTTTTGTCACACTTTCATAAGACAGGCTCTCCACTCCCTCAAATATTCCTGTCGCCCCCCTCTGCTCCTGTCCCAATCTGAATTTCTTTCTTGAGCCTGAGTGATTGGAACGGTACAGAGCAATCCAGAGGTTTCATCTTGGCCTTATATAATGACATTAATATTGGCTTTCAGCTCCGCCAGCTATACCTCACCTCATGCATCTGAGGATCACATTTATTACCTCTTTCACTGTCATATCACTTTTGTGGCTCGGTTATTCTGTGATTATTTAAATATATCCATCTTTTCCTTCTTTGACAATCATCAACTTACAAGCTCCCAATGTGCAGTAGAAACATCTGTTTTTAATCTCTGTCCCAGAACTACCTGTCCCAAATAATGTGACTGTGCACTTCATGTTATTGCATTTCATCCTATTTCTGTTGTTCCACTCGAGGCCGTACAGGTCTCCTTTTATCTGACACAGTGTGTGATCCAGTATGACCTTTCACAGCTACCTAGCTGAAAGTACAACAGGGCTTAAAATAAAGAGCCTTCTAGGAGGTGCCTGTTCACGGTGCTGGAACAAATAGATTTGATAGATTGGTGTGTGAATTGAGAAACAGCTTCCCAATTATTTTAAACAAGAAAGTTAAAAAATTAGATATGAAATACTTTATTCCTTCTGTTTCTCTGTAGCTTCTTGATCAAGTTTAATCTGAATGCATGCTGGTGAAAAAGGCTTTTTTTTTTTCTGAAGCTAGAATGTTCCATAAGGGTGAGCATTGGTTTCTATTAAATTTTCCACAGAAAAGTTAGAGAATCTACTATGCTCTGAAGAAGAAGAAGGGCTTGAATTCACGTTTCCCCTACACAAACCCCATGCCTTTACCAACAGATGAACATGCCAACAAGAGTTCCTTTCACAGTAAAATGTCCAAAAGGGTATATTTTGAGTGCTGAAGCAAAATTAGAAAAACTGTAACATGAAGAGTTTTATAGAAATGGATTGTTGGTTATGTGCCCTGAGGCTAACAATGACTTCTCTTTGCTTCCAGGAGATGGAAAAGTCTGATGCCACAGATGAAACTGAGGCACACACAGAAGACAAGGCAGATGAAGGGGCTCATGAAGAGGCTCAGTCTGCTCAATCACCTTTAGAAGTTCAACAGGTAATTTTTCCTTTTTCCCTTTGTGATATGAAAATTTTACCTGTGCTAAGTGCATAAAACATACAGCCACAGACCGTCCTAGGGTGCCTCAGTGTGGGAAGACTGATTGCAGGGTAATCCTGCTTGTCTTCTGGATGCATTTTCTTTGACATCATGGTGATATGAAACCCAGATAAATCTCCAGGGAACTTTGCTCTGAATCTTGAGTAATGGCAGTTGTCTTTATTTAAGAGTTTCCTTTTGCCGCTTGTTACCATTTTTATTTAATGCTTATTTGGAACCAGACTCTAGTTATGGAGAATAATTTAGGAGTAGACATCTGAGTCCTATCTGTGTGGAAAAAATTGCTGCTATCAGTGGCCATCATCTGCAGTGTTCGTAAATCTAGTTGTTAATGTTTATTGTCATGTACCAGCATTGACTGCTTGCAGCAAGCCAGATCTGACACTATCTTCTCCAGGCCATGCAGAAACCCCTGGGCAGTGCAGAAATAGAGACCGTTGCTATCCTTTCTGCCTGCATCATGGTCTGATATGGGCAGATCTCAAGCTGCAGTGCTAAAGGTTCTTGGAAGAAGCCATCTGAGTTCCTTTAATTCCCCAGTATAATATCCTGCGTTTAGCTAACATCAGTAAAGTACTGGTGGTTGAAAGGTAGATGAATCCTGCAAAAAGGAACCATTTGGTTGTGTGTCGCTATCTTCCTTGGTGGGGTGTTTAAGTTACTGGCCAGTTTCTAGACCCAGTAGAAACTAAGCAGAAATGGATCGGTGTCTGGAGATAGGGATCTAGCTGGTTTATTTCTCCTGCTTCTCTGACAGTTTGGCATTTAAGGGTGGGTTTATTCTGATGTTGCAGTGTCAGGTGACTCCCAAAAGGCAGGCCTACTGCTGGAATAAGCACTTATACTTGTCAGGTTTTTTTGTGGTTTGGAGATCAGATGGTCCCAGTAGAATATCTGTCACAAATGCATCATCTCTTTCACTAAAGAGCAAAGCAAACGTGCTTTGGCTTTTTCCACCTAGCTGCAATGTTTTTGCAGAGGAAGCACCTCTCTGTAAGCCTTTCCCCTTTCCCATTTTTAACAATGACCGAACCAGTCATAGTTAGGTTGGAAAAGCACCCTTTTACACAGCCTCATAAAAGTCTCAGGCACTGGGAAGTCCTGAGACTTTAAAATTTCAAAATAGCAATGAGGAGAGACAGTCCTCAGTGGGAACTGAAATTTCTCCTTAAATTATATCACAGCACTTTTCAGGTCTCTGAATTTCAGCTGGCACATAAGTGCCATCAAATACCTTTCTCCTCAGCTGTTAAGAGAAACCCAGCATAAAACTGCAGTGTATCCCCTGGCTGGATTATGTTACTTGCCATTCTGGCTGGCAGTCTACTCTAATGTTTTTCAAATGAGAACAGAATGCTGGAACAGGTCTGCAAATGTGTCAAGCAGCTGTGTATGAGAGGTTTTGTAATGACTTAATGCAATGCCACTCCTATACAACAAACACCTTGCTCCATTTCTCACAGAATGGATTGGAGCTGCAAGTGGAAAATATATTCTCCTTTAGTTTTACAGGAAGCCGAGTGGCAAAGGAGAGAGCACCAGGCAAGACAGTGTGTTTGAACAGATCTTTCTGTGGTTATGAGGGCATAAAATATGGTTAGTCTTACAAATCCTCCCCTTTCATCTGCACACTCTTGGTTACATGGTCTTACATAAGGAGGAGGAGAAGTTTTCCTGAAATCGTCCAACTCTGATACCCATCTTCATCATGCTAGATATATATTAGCTCCTAGGGGAAGAAAAAAAGCACCGTTTCTGTTCCTGTCTTGCTCATTTTTAGAGAGGGTACTCACCACTGCAGGCAGCAAGGTACCAGTGGCTCCTTGCAGGGACACACAAAAACCATTTTCCACCCTGTTCCACCACCCACTTCCCTTGTCACCTAGGACAAATCACTTCAGCAACATAGCATCTGTCCGCCTTGCCACGGTTCATCCCAGTTATCACTTCTGTTGGGATGGCATGAATCATTCTGTAGAAATTCTGGTATTGTCATTCACCACAGACACCACACAGGGAGTGAGTTTAGATGAGAAGAATAGTTTTGGGTCAGCTACAGTGAGATGAATTCCACCTTTTGTCTCTGTATCTCATTTTACCCTTATAAAAGAAAGCTAGAATAAAATATCCTTACCTGGCTGGGGTTTTATGAAGTTCAATACATTTAAAGACTGTCAGATTGCCATTGGGAGTATCTCCACTGGATGTTAGGTCCTAAAGGATATATATAGTATCAACACAATATTTTCAGTATTTCTCTCTCTCCCTCTATTCTGCAGCTCAGCACATCTTGTTTGACTGCTTGACCACACTGAACAGATGTTTTCCATGTGCTCTCCTCACCCGTGTCTTTTTTTCCTTCTAGCTTATTAAGAACTGGTCTCTGTATACTGAGTTCTGAAAGGATGACCTTTTTATCAGCAGCCTGCTGTGTTTTGCAGCCAACAGTTGCATCTTTTGAACAGTAGTCAGATCCCTTTCAGAGTGTCAACTTACTCTTTTAATGAAGCTCCAAATCAAAGTGCCATAATTTAAATATCGCAGTTTTGTGTTCTGCTTCTGAACTAATATACCAGTGGGAATCTAGTATTGGCATTTTGGCCTTATTTAGCCCTCAGTTTCAAACCAGCTTAAAAATGACTCTCTGATGCAGAGTGTAACCCAGCTGGCTTTTCTCCAGTGACTTTGCAGGAGGAATGCCAGTGCTACAGAAAAATTCTAGAAGATAGGTAAGACAGCTTCATAAAGATACCTCAGTCTTTGCCAAAGAGCGTAAGACAGATAACAAAATAAACTGTGACTGTCTGAATTGTGGAGCTGCATGGAGGTCCCAGATTTCAGAAGGCTCCTCCAATGCCTCAGCAGCAGGAAGGCAGCTGATGGTCAATGTGGGTACATATGGAGGCTGCAGCCCTCCCCTACTGCTTCTGCTGCCTTTGCTGGGAGATGCAGGAGTTCAGAAGCTCAAGCTTTTTGTCTCAGGCTGATATGACTCTGAGGAAACCAGTGAGAGACCCCAACCCTCTGAAAAACAAATCTCTTAAGTCATCAGCTGCCTCTTGAAAGCAGCAAGGATAAGTGCACAGTGCGACAGGTTGTTCTTTACACACCTCACATTAGACTGGCTAGGCTTCAGCAGCTGCAGCCCCTCATTCACACAAGCATCCAGGGAAGCCCAGAGCGGATGTCAAAATAGAAAGTCCCTTACACAGATCCAGTAGTAACAGGAACAGCTTTCAGCCTGGGTCACCAAGGGACAGCTGCACTAGGATTTCTTTAGATTATGAAATTTTTTTTCACCTTCAACCCGTTGCATACTTTCCTTCCCTAATCACTTCATCAAGCTTATCCTTGACTTCTTCCTAATCTTTTTTTCATTCCTAATCCCCATCCTCTGATGGAGAAGGTTGAGGAACCATTTTGTCTGGATATAGTGTCCCTTTTTCTTGCTTTGTCTGGCCCTTTGTTTTTAATTTTTTTTGAGGAAAAGACTGTGACCTCCTATGCATGTGGAACAGCAAGGGCTCTGCTGGTCACTAGATGTGACGGTAAAAATTTTTCTTTATTTATTTTCAGTATCTGATTTTAACTTTATATTTTAGCTTGGGGCTTAGAATATTTTTTAAGTGGTGTCCCAGTTAAATCAGTTTGCAGTACAGATTAGGCTCATTTCAGGGCAGAATTATTTTAGAAACATGTTCAAAAATCATATTATAGTGCAAGTCTGTATCTTGTCTCAGCAGTTCCCCAGGCCATATAGAAACCCTGGCACTGCAGCTCACTTCCTTATCTCAACTCATTCTATGCAAACTCATATCAGCTGCTCATGCCTTCTGCATTTGCCCTTTTTCTTTGGGATTTTGTGTAGGATTAGCTCTCCTCTCCAATAACTAGCTTGGTATCTAACACTAAATTCTATTCACTATACATTTTTTTTTTTTTCCTTTTACCTCTCTTCATCACTTTTGCTCAATCTACAGTCTAAAACCAGCATATATTATTTCTTATTCCCCAGTACTGTTGAGCCAAGGCATCTGTTCCAGCCTACAACAGTTAACAGAATTGCAAGCCAGACTCTGAGTGATGATATATAACATAGATAAGACTCTATTTAAATTCTGATTTAACTTTCATTTTGCAGACCAGCTAGTTACCAAAAAACCCCACCCCCTACCTGAAAAAGCAAACAAAACCGCAGCTCTAATGCTTTGCTTATCAATGAAGCAGATTTGATTGGAAGTAACTGAGAAAAAGGGAGCTGTATTTAATGATTTTATAACCGTTTTTCAAAGTAAAAACCTTAGCTTACATGTTCTTTCTGAGTTAATCTGGAGGACATTATCTCAAAATAAATCCACTGAATCCCACATATATTCCTAAATTCGGTGTTTAGTTTCCGCTGTGTTTTGCCTGTATGACCTCTGATATTCTTTCTTTGATCTCTTGTGTAGGAAAGCAAAGAAGAACATGCAGCAACAGGGGTATAGTATATTTGGACATTTTGCTTTCATTTTTTGTTTGTGTGCATTTAATTCCTTTTCAGTCACATTGCTTCACTCAAAAGTTAGTAAATTCTTATTCATGAAACTAAATATATGAGTATTATATTCTGCTAGAGATAAGTATTGGTCATATTATAGTCTTATTATTTGGGACCAAAGATAGGCCTTTAAGCATTAAAACTGTAAAGGGAAGAGAAATTGTCTTTCACAGATTCTTTAATAAAATTTGCCAAGGACTCCCAAGTCAACTATATCTTTGACAATCGCTAACTGACATCATGCCCATTATATTTTCAGTGTTGTAAGTGTGAAAGAGTCATTCTGACAATTTAGGCTGTTCTGCCTATAAAGGAAATGTTTTCCTTGCCAGAATTTGTAAGACCCAGGTGCAAATCCTTATACGCTTTTCTGCTTTGCCCAGCATTGCAAGTTTATGCCTTGAATATTTCTTCAGTGTTCCCACTAAAACTAATGTTTACTTTAGGCCATATTCCACTACAAACCTGCAATTAGTAAGAGGACACATTCACATCATCCCACTTCCGAACTGCAATACATGCATATAGACATGTGTATACATATACGTGCCTGCTGTCAGAGTTGTGCATTGTGGACCTGGCAGCTGAAATGGAGCTCCTGAGCTCATGGGTAGAGCCTGGGGGCTACTAGTGGAGCTGGCGAGGGCTGTTAAGGATGATAAGTGCACACTGGCACCACTAATGCTTCAAGTGAGAAAAATACCCATTTTTTCTGTAAACGGTAACTGACCTGAATTTTGAACTGAAGTTGTTAATACCTGAAAGATGTTGCTCGTCTGCGTGCTTGCTTGGCCCTGTTTGAAAGAGCGCTAATGAAAGGCACCTTTCCTGGGGGAAGATGCCGAGAGAGGCAATATTCCCTTGGCACGAGAACTTCTAATCCAGCTGACCTGTGCAGATGTTCGTGTTACGTTTCTGGTTTTGCAGAGATGATCCCTTAGTGCAGTGGTTTTCCCTGAAAAACAACAATTCAAACCAGGAATTTGATTACAACAGGTCCATTCCCCAGCACACATTTAAACAGGATTTACTTCAGCGACTCAGATGTGAGTCTTGTACAGAGAGTACGTGTCTGAGAGGAAAACCTAAGGTCTGTACTGCTCATATACTACCTGCAGTTCCTCCTGAAGACTGATTATGCATTTTTTGATTGGTTGATTACACCAGGAAGAAATTCCCATAATTTTTGTAGTCTAGGTAGTGTGTGAAGGTATGACCTTTGGAGATAAAGCTTGTTTATACACACAGGAGGAGTACCTTTGAGCAAGAGTTTGCTGGAAGAGAAGGAGCAGAAAAGCCTACAATGCAATTTTCAGTTGTTTTGCAGAGTAGGACTACACTTTAAAGCTTCATTTACTAGCTCTTAAAAGACAACAAACATAGGTTGTTATCTGTGTTACATAAATGCCAACTTTCAGATAACTGTTCATTTGGTTGACTGAAGCAAAGGGCTATTGCCTTTAAATTGTGCCATTTCTCCTATATAAAAGAGAGAAATAAGAACTTTTGAAACAGAAACAAGACTGTATTATCCGACTCTGAATGATTTTTAGATTATAGTCTAAAATTCTAGTCTAGTTCTTGTGCCGTGAATCTTGACTTGTTTACTGCTCCAAGAAAGCATATAATTAAAAATACTAAACTTTCTATCATATTTTGTATGTATTTCATATTCTTATTTTGGTCTTGAACATCTATTTGTAGCTTAACAATGTACCATGTTCTAACCTCTCTAAGAAAAGGGTTCTTATATCCCTGCACTTGCCTACTAACTCCACAAAACTAGAGCTCTGGCATGTTAAAAGATCTATAGGTTACTTCTCTGTTTTATCTCTTAAGCTCAAATAATATTGCATTTACAAAACTGCTTATTTTTCCTTCAATTCCTACATGACAACTACAACTATTTATTTTCTATAAAAAAAGGAAGAAGAGAAGCAGGAAGAGGGAGAAGAAAAGGAAGAAGTGGAGGAGCAAGAAGAGTCTTAGTACACTTCCCTATGACACATTTTTTCTTGAACAGGTTTTCAGGTAGCTATTAAGATGTCCAGTACAGTTTCTAAATGTTCTTAAAGTAACATAAACTTGAAAGCTTTGTACATATTGTTGTTATATGCAATGACAAGAATGGAAAGAATGTACCAAAACCAAAGAAGGCATTATGCGTTTGACACGTAACAGTTAGTCAGAACCATTGCCCTTAACGAGTCTGTTAGTCTCCCCCGTTTCTGTGGTACCAATGAATCTGACTTTCCTCCACAGCTGCCTCTGTGATCCCTAATATCCACCAAATACTGCAGGCCCTTCAATCCATTCCCCATCGCTCTTACAACCTTCAGCTCCCTGCCAGGCTTCTGACATCTGCTTTGGGATTATTCCTTAGCATCTTCCTGCAGTACCCCCAAGCTCTCTGCTGTGTCCCCTAAGTATAAGCAATGCAAAGAGCAGTGTGCTATGTGTGTCCTGCTTGAATGATCAGTATATATGCATGAAGTGCCCAACTGATGGGCCAAAAGTACACTTAACTGTTAGACTTGTTGTAGCTTCCCTTTCATCACCTTCGTTAAGAATTCATCCCTCTCTTCTCTTACTCAGCTACTGATTTCACTGAAATTTTTAGGAGCTTCATGTCTCAAATGAAGCCCTCTCTCAAATTCAGTTGAAATGTTAAAAAAAAATTGCTGGGGAAGGGAGAGGATCCTGACCAGAAATACAACACACTATAAAATTATTCTGATTGCCTTAGAAACTAGGCCAAATGGGACTTTAAAACCACAAAACAGGAAGCATCTGGGAGGCAGAATTTGTGCCTGCAAGGATGTATGAGCATCCAGCATTGCTCAAGTTTTGTCAGCATGTGGTTTAAATTTAATTTTCAGGTTTTCTTCTTCCTCCTACTGTCTCTTTTCCTCTGCACAGAAATTAAGAACAGACAATCATTTAACAGGGAAAATGATTCAACATGATTCAACAAGATTCAAATTATTCCAACAAGAAAGTTGGAATTTCCAGCAGATTATCCCTTGGGTGGCGGGCCTCCCTCCCAGTTGCAGGCACAGAGCGTGATATGCTCTTTCTAGAACCAGGTAGCGGGATTCCCAGTTAACTCTGTCTCTGAGGTAGTTGCTGTAGGTTTCACCAACTGTACGCTGATGTGGTGACCTAGTGCCTCAAGAGGACAGAAAATCCGTCACTTCTTTCATGCTACCTCTCCCAAATCTGGGTTCCTCTGTTGCATGTGAATTAATTCACCCCAATGTTGCCCAGTGTTCAGATAATTAAAATCATGGAGGGAGTGCTAAGATCTAATCTAATTTTCCTTATTTTTGTTCAGGAAGCACAAGCTGGAGCAACCCCGCCAAAGAAAAGAAAATCCCTCTCTGAAGCAAACCACCACTACCTTTCATGCCTGTAGGCTTATGAACATATAAATACATAACAAAGACATCACTCTGTCCTACCTGTGGCCTTTATATATATATTTGGTATTCCAATTGCATGTTAAAATGGGTCTTCTTATATCTGCCTGATGATATTTCAGCTGATTGTTATATGTTGGAATAGTATTGTCCATGTCACATTTTAGATTGTAAGTTCCTCAGGGCAGGAACCATGTCTTTCTCCATGTTTATGTACTGCCAGACATATTGCTGCCGCTCAGCAGATAACTGCACTCACACAAGTGATGTATTCAGAGAAAAAGGAATTCAGCACTGAAAACTGCAAAGAGGCTTCCTGTATACAAGCTATGTGAGTCACTTCTCCCTCAGCTGGCTTTTGAAAATTATTGAGATTTCCATTCTATGGCAGTTTAAATAAAAGCATTTTCTGTCATATGTGTTCTTTGTCTGCAAAAGCACTAATTTAACCCTAGCAAGCTGTGCTAAGATCTGTAAAGTTAAGTTTTCACTATTGTTATGGTTCTAGGCTATGCAAAGTCCTTCACCTTGCCTTACATTCCTGGTGTTTCTGGTGTTGTGTGTAAGACCCCAACCACGAGGATACACAGTCCTCGTTGAGGGAA
>NW_010542027.1:30205-34836 GCF_000687285.1 Phaethon lepturus
CTACTGAAGCCTTGTCAGTCTTCATGGATACATTTGTATTCACTGGGCTGGGGAGGCAGAGAAAATTAATCCACGTTGATGCTGTAACTGTTGGTTAGAAGTTCACTGAGGAGGAAGGAGCTTGGATTTCAGTCCCTTGTCCAATTAGTTTTTATGACATTTATAAAAACTGCTTATAGAGGAAGGGAGGGGATGAGAAATGCTTATTGCCAAAGTAGCCTGTAGCTTCACAGACAAAACAGTCTCCAAATGAACCACAAGTTCATGTTTAACTCAGATCAAGAAGAGGCAGGCTTTTCAAGCTGAGATCTCCTACACTGTGAGTGCTTGAACAATGATTGAAGAAATAAAGTGGATGCAAAATTAGTGGAGCTTTCCTGAATGTCCTGACTGGGTACGTTTTTTTGTTCAGGATACATCTAAAGTTGCAGCTGTTGATGGATGGGGAAGCAGTGCTCTCTGCGCTGTTCTTACACTTGTAGATGATGCTGAGCTCAGAGCTAGGGAAGGACCTTGGAGTCCTCACTTCCAGCTCATCAAAATCATCAGCTCAACATGCAGCAGCAGCCAAGACCCAGGGAAATGTTGGGCACCGTCAGGAGGATGGCATGACTTTGCTGTCGTATAAAGCCTCGCTGAGTTGACGTCTTGAGCACTTTGTGCAGTCTGGTCTCTGCACCTCAGGGTAGAGCTAGTGGTGTAAAAAGAGGTGCAGAGAAAACAACAATTAGGCGGAGGAAACAGCTGCTCCATGATGAGACTGAAAAGACTTCAATTTGGAGAGGAAGCCAAGGCATTTACAAAAATCATAAAGGCAGTGAATAAGATGAATGCAGAACTGTTAGTCAAAAAATCCTGCAATACTATAATGAAAATAGTACACACAGTTAGTATACACAATGAAATTAGTAGCTCAGCTTAAAAGAGATAAAAGAGAGTAGTTGGGGGTTTTTTTATGGTGGGTTGGGAACTTGTGGAATTTGTTGTCACAGGATGTTATGGAGACTGACAATATCAACAGGCCCAAGAAGGTATTGGGCAATGTCAGGAACAGGAGGCTCGTAAATGGATACTGCAGCCTGAGATGTGTTCACCAATATCCCTAATCCAATGAATCGTGGATGCTGGGTACTGGGGGCAGAAGAAATGGAATACAGCTGACTTGCTGTCCCTAAATAGCATTGCCCACTTCCACTTGCAAAAACTAAGTACCAGGTTAGGCGAGCCACTGATCTGGCCATTTCTTATGTTCCTGCAGGCGATTACTCTTCCTGGGGAAAATGTTCCCCATCTCCCTGGCAGCCAAACTGGAGTACCAGTCATAGCTGCAGTAGTTTTGAGCAAAAGGCTGGACTTCTGGGAGTATGGTAGACAGAATGAAAACAGAACTGTTCATCGCTCTTAAAATGCAGTAAATCCAATGCAGTGAGCGGCTGCTGTGCAACAGCCGACGTATTCGTGGTAGCCTTGACATGTCCCCGGGCTGCCTGAGCTTCACATGGCCGATGAACCACAGGCTCCACTTTTCCCCCTGCTGATGAGCATACTTGGTACATCAGGCAGGGCCACAGGCTTGGGGCTTGAAACAAAACCACCACACCTTGCATATTCAGGTATTACTGGCTAAGGCAGAAATATGGCAACCATCTCCTCGAGAGGGTATAATCTGGAAAGCCCGTCAGGGAATGTGAGGAATGCTAAGCCTCCCGTACAGGAGTGACGCACTCCCCTGGTCTTCAGCTGGTGGCTGAGGTTATGCTCAGTGTGTAGCGAAGAAGCAAACGGGGTAGCAGATGGTGGGACTCGGGACACAGCTCCTTGGCGCGCTCCTTGGGATAGTGCTCTTTAGCAGGGGCCGGTCATCTTTTCTGCCAGACGAAAAGGAGTGAGTATGCAGAGGATAAACCGCAAGCTGACTGCTCCGCAGTGATTTTAGCCATAACGCTAATTCTCCTTATGTAAGCTTAATACTTGCTGCAGTAATTTAGTGCAACTAGGCAAAGAATGTAGTCTTTTCTAACTACAGCTAAATGAAAATCAGTAGCACAAATATGTGAACTACTGACTTAGATACATTTGAAAACATACTGTCTGCATTTTTATATCATTTATATTTTACTGGGAGAAAGCAACTGCAGCCGGTTAGCAGGGCGCACCCGGTACACGGCATTTTACGTGTTTCAGGAAACTGAAACAAAGTCATTCCAGTGCACCTGGGTTAAACACAAAACAGTGCACAGCTTTTTGTGACAATTTGGCATGTAAAGTATTTTCCTTGGATGACTGATGCTAGAAACTTCTAGTATACTGAAACAAGCTAAAATTAGAAAGACCTCGAGCTATGCTTCCTACAGATCCATATATGTCATAGGATGGTGGCTGTTCGCACTTTAAACTGATCGATTGTCAAGTTTACCAGACTGCTGAAGTGTGAAAGAAGTGACTGTAAGTATCATTGCAAAACAACTGAGCAGATAGGGCTAGTCAGTAGTTTCTTTTCCAGGGAAATAAATATTAGGAGCTTCATTCTGTTGCTATTAATAAAGGGTTTTGAATAAGAGGTCCAGAAGGCAACCTGGGCCACGCTGTCTCTTGCATGAGAGCACTTCTGAGCCAACAAATTGTGTAAGAAAGAGGTTTGCTCCTAAGAAAGCTAAAGGGAATTAATTGGAGATAATTCAGTAGTTTTGCCAGTACAGCACTAGCCACCAGTTAGTGTTTCTGGTCACCTTTGCAGCCACCTCATCTGTTCACCTGCCTTCCAAATAATAGGACTTGCCGATAGTCTTCTGCTTCCTGCGAGAATATCAGTGTTAAAGGAGATTAAGGCTGTTTATCTGCATCCTTTGACAACTTCAGAAGTCTGGAAATATGCTTGACAAACAATCTGGGAAACTGAAAATTCCAGATAGCAATTTCTTCAGAAGGCAGACTGGAAGTTTGTGGTTTGATGTCAAATATCTTGAAGAATGCTTGCTGTTCCTCCAGTTGCAAAATCATTGCCATGCATAAAGCAAACAGAGGAAACAGTTCTCGTCTGAGACTCATTCTTAATGAATTACTGTCTCCGTTTTGCTCACGGGGAAGTAAGGTGCAGAGGTGGGATGACATGCTCAATACCACCAACCAAGGGCACTGTAGTCCAAATTAGATGTGGACTACCTGCTGTGCAGTCCCCTGCCTCAGAACATACCAACCATGGTTTTGCATGTGGTGATGACTTTCTGCCACTAAATATTTTGAATCACTTAGGTTGGAAAAGACCCTTAAGATCATCAAGTCTAACTGTAAACCTAACACTGCCAAGTCCACCACTAAACCATGTCCCTAAGCACTGTGTCTACATGTCTTTTAAATACCTCCAGGGATAAAAGTAGGAAGGAACTATGGAATCCTTATCTCAGAGGGACAAAGGATGAATCTCTGAGAACACCTGGAACTGGTTTACAGTGATCGCAGTTTCTTTGAGGAACAGTACCTTTCTCTTCCAGGGTGTTTTATTTGTGAAGAATAAAATTGTCAACAGGTTTAAGAGAAGTTGAGTTTTGATACCAGGTAGTCCAAAAACATTTTTGGCCACAGACTATTCAGTTAACTTCCTTGCACCTTACTTTCCCTATGGAAGTGGGAAAATACTTGTAGAAAATTTATGGGAATAAAATCAAAGTATCAATGCAGTGATCGAAAGATGAAAGTACAACTATATCTTCTTTCTTTGATAAGCTTATTTGCTTCTCAGTTGTCCATTCCACATTAAAAATGTTAATTTATACTTTTTTTTCCCCATCATATTGATATCTGGCAGCTATCAAAATCACCTTTTCCTTCACATTACATCTTCACTGCTTTCTCACCTAACTCTACTTTTAAGCAGCCTGCAGAAGAAATGGCTGAAAAGAAATGCTCACCTTTCCCTCTTTGTTGCTCACTGTCCTAGAACAGAATTGCACTTGCAGAAAGGCTCTTTGGGGATTCCTCTTAGAAATATCAACTGTGTCAGCGTCTCCATTCTCTGATAATTTTAACAAGCTTGTATCTATACACACCTATGTCACAAGATGTCCTCCAAAATATGTATGTCTATAGTCGTTTGATCAAAGTCAGATTCATATGGCTTACACATTTACTAAGCCATGTATTTTGAAGCAGAACAGAACTTACCTGGGTTTTCTACTTCACTGAAAAAGTCTAGAACATATTTCTGAAATTACAGAAGCTACTTCTTTATGGATGTAAAGAAGGATGTCACACAGAGTGCCTTCCTGTTAGCTGGCTGTGATTTTGCTTATAAGTGTGGAAAAAAGCTGTTAGCATCTCTACTTCTTCAGCAGCGTAATCCTTCAGGACAATCTAACCCCAGAAAAGGAAGCCTGGAGGCGGAAAACAATGCAAGAACCCAGAAGAACTTTTTTTTTTTTTTTTTTTTTGGTCTTAACTGGGTAGCTCCCGAGTGGGGCTTGGCAAATCAAAGACCAAAGAGAAACCTAGCCTGGGAGGGTGGGCCCGTCGTCGACCCACCTCACACTGGTGTAGACCCCGTGCAGAAGCCCCGTCGCTGTGTGCTGCTGGGGACACTTTCCCTTCCCCGTAGCCCCGCGCTCGGCGCCCAGCTGGCGAGGGGGAGCGAGTCC
>NW_010542028.1:0-250 GCF_000687285.1 Phaethon lepturus
CGCCTCCATCCAGCTGCTTTTCCCCAAGTGCCCTCCGGGCTCCGGCGCCGCTCTGGGTGCATTTTGGGGGGGAAAGGGTCTGCGATGGCACCGGGAGCGGGGCATCACAGCGGGTACCTCCCGGAGTAGCTGTGCGGGGATGGAGGCGCCGGGCACGGCGGCACCAGCGGCCGAGGGCTCGGTGAGGTGGCAGCTGGGCTACGACATGAGGGCAAAGACGTGGTGGGAGGGGGGGGGGGCGGGTGGGGTG
>NW_010542028.1:488-826 GCF_000687285.1 Phaethon lepturus
CCCGGGGCCGTGCTGGGCTGTCCTCGCCCCAGCTCACCCCAGGTGCTTTGCTCCTGTGAATGTTTTTTTGGAGAAAACCTTGCGCCGACAGGGAACGGCTTCTCCCTACTTGGCCATGAAGGTCTCTGCTGGCGTGAGCCTCACCCAACCTCTGCCAGACCCCGTCCTCGGGACGGTGCCCGTGAGAGGACCTGCGTGTCTGTCTGTCCATCCCCCAGCACCCGCCCTGGCTCAAGGCAGGGGCTGGGGATCACCTTAAGCTGGACTTAAGGCTGGTTTGGGCACAGCCCCAGGCTGGCCTCGGGAAGGAGAGGAACCCCTCCACAGCTTCGCAGCAG
>NW_010542029.1:0-262 GCF_000687285.1 Phaethon lepturus
CGTCTGAGCATCTTGCTGAGCTGCAGCCGTGCAGAGCAATGCGCTGAGGACGGCCGGCGCATGCCTGGCTCCGAGGCGCTCCAGCTCCTGGGGCAAACACAAATGCAGCGTGCTGGTGGTGCAAACGGTGCCAGCCGTGTCAAGCCCACAGTCCTTCCCCACTCCTTCACCCCGTGTTCATTGCACATGAAATTCTTTCCAATTTTCTTTGCATCCTACTTCTCGTGCTTTCATTTCCTCCGTTTGGTTTCATAAAGGGATT
>NW_010542029.1:627-1002 GCF_000687285.1 Phaethon lepturus
CCCGGCAGCTCCCACCCAGCCTCACCGGCCAGCAGAGCCAGGGCTTCTGCCGTCACCTGCTTCACTCGCAAAGACTTCTCAAACCGAACCTGCTCCAGCGCCCACACGCTTGTAATAAATGGTTTAGGAGAGAAAATGCCGGTGTCAGCCTCAGTCGAAGATGATCTATGACTATTCAGCCTCATTTGGGCTACTCGGAAACAAATCGATGTGCCGTCACCTGCTTCACTCGCAAAGACTTCTCAAACCGAACCTGCTCCAGCGCCCACACGCTTGTAATAAATGGTTTAGGAGAGAAAATGCCGGTGTCAGCCTCAGTCGAAGATGATCTATGACTATTCAGCCTCATTTGGGCTACTCGGAAACAAATCGATG
>NW_010542029.1:1022-2386 GCF_000687285.1 Phaethon lepturus
ACTGGGTCTCCAGACTAATAAATAATAACAATGATAAAAATAAAATATAACTAATAGTAATGCAGTGCATTCATAGGACACATTCCTCACACTTAATAGAGGCTTTGCTATCGAGCTTAATTAAAAGTAGCACCAAATAAACTGTTATTTCACATTCGACTTGAAACCGTCAACTGCTTTCTCTTAAGGACAGCGGCCACCTCAGCTGCTAATCAGCCGGCTGCAGCGCGGCGGTGGCGTGGCTGGTGCTGCCTGGCTCGCCTACGTGCAGTGGGAACACCGCTGCCCTCCGAGGTGCCACCTCGAACCCAGCTAGACATAGGTGAATTCGGAGAATGGTACGAGGACTGTACGCACACACACACCAGCCGACGCAGCCGTATAGCTGTAATTCACCCTAATTATTTCCTCTGTTAGAGTATGCATTAATGACCCTGGTATTAACACAGAGCGCTATCGTTTGTTCCCATATGTACCGGATTGCTCATTAATACCCTGTAAATTGTAACAAGATGCTTCCTGGCCATTAAGTACCACTGCGTGTTTAAAGGGGTTACCCTGTGCGAGCGAGAAGCCCCTGAACGTGTCGGTAGCCCGGACGCTTTTCCGGGAGGACACGTTCAGCCGTACAGCATCGACTCACAGACATCCCTGCTCAGTCTTGTCTGAACGCCCCGGACCTACCGCCTCCTCGTCCCCTCTTCCCCCGGAACCAGATGGCTTCAGTTCGGCTTCCTCAGCTAAAATACTGTCAAAGCCAATGCTTGTCCCAGATAAAATGTGTCTGAACCCCGCTGCTCTCTCCCGCTGCAGACCTCGCCACAGCTGCAAGACACTGAACCCGCTTTGGCCGCGCTCAGCGCTGCGGCTCGCACTAAACGTGTGGTTTTTGTGGCCCGTGCAGTGCCCAGACGATGCTCGTGGCTCTCAGCCACGTGTCGGCGTGGCGGTGAGGTTTTCCTTGCACCCTCCCTTCGCCCTGGGTTGACCCTGGGCGCTCGCGCTCCACAGCGCGGACGCGGGGCGTTTACCGCACTGCTTCGTACCCGAGAGCAGTGGCCGAGAGGAGACTCCAGACGGCTCTTGCTGGGACTGGGGCTCCATTGCAGGGCCCAGGCACCTTCCCTGAAAGAAGGTTTCTGCCCCAAAAAGCTTATGCCTTATGCCAGCAGAAACCGGGCAGGAGTATGCCTGTGCCCAAGTCACAGACGCTGGGATCGACACGTTACCTGTCCAAAACTGTAGCAAAAGCAAAGCTTTGGGCCGGACCCCAGATGATCTTCAGCGGGTTCTTCCCGTCCCCTGAGCCACCCTTTGCTCTCTGTAGTCGGCGGCAGCCCTGCGGGAACGCTCCCGAAGAGCCG
>NW_010542030.1:0-4538 GCF_000687285.1 Phaethon lepturus
GCTTGGTTGGAGCACCGTGCCGGGCGCGCGTGGCAGAGCCGTCCTCCCCGGGAACCAGGGACGCGGGCACTCCCTCCTTAGCCAGCGTTCGCTCTCGCTTGCATTTGTATCTTCCTTTGCAGATGGGAAACGCGTCTAACGCCTCGGTGTTCGTCTCCACCTTATCGGAGAGAGAAGACCTGATTTTTGGCACGCTCTATTTAGTCTTTGGTAAGGAAAGACAGGCTGTTATACCTGTGTCCCTGCTGCGGGCAGCCCCGGTGCCTGCCTGCCGGAGACGTTCAGGCCTTTTGCCATCACTGATGCTTCCAGAAGTGTTCAGTCATCAGCAGAATAATCAAACTGGCCCTCGCATTACACAAAAGGATGATCTGGCCAAAGTGTGGTGACTGCATTTCCCTCTCAGGGGAGCTGCAAGTACCAGTTATGTTTTTAAATATTTGGAAAGCTGAAGAACAACCTTTGAGGAATGTGCACAAACTCCTACTGCAGCCACCAATGTGAGACGGATAGGGACTCTCTGTTAGCATTGCCAGCTTCATGACTATCGAAGGTGATTTGGACCTCCAGCTGGCCCTTGCTATCAGCAGGAGACGCTGGTGAATGTCGTGTGATTTGGAGTTAGTGGCACTAGAAAGCCAGCAGGCAAAACTGAGGGTCTGGGACATGCTCTGAGGTGGCCTCGCCCTGTTTGGGCCAGAAGTGAATGATGGGCAGAGAAAAACCTTACAGTTTTCTGGAAGTTGTCTCCCAAATGGTAGAAGAGTTTTTCATGGCTGCGAGGATGGGGAAGCCAAGGGATGCTCGTGCCACTGGCACTGCCAGCAGCCCTATAGGCACCTACGGCTTCTAGGAGTTAGTAAAGCGAATCAAATGTACTTAGTACAGATGTGAGACTAGCTCTGTGGGAAAAATGCTTCGTGAGGCTGGGAACAAGGGCAAACGTCTCAGTACTCTACCCTCCAGCGACTCCAAAGCCTCCAAAGCCCTGGATTTGGCCAGGTCTTGTGGGGAAACCTGTTCCTGAGAGGAACGTTAGCGTTGGCCGTTCAGTGGCTTTGGAAGCTGGTTCTTACCATGATATTTAATTTATAGCCTAATCCATTAGGGAGAAATTCTTATCCTACCCAACCTGCCCCAAGAGCAGCAAAGATTCCCCTTCTGAGGACACTGAAACCTCTTTTCAATGAAAGAACAATTATGTAATAAAAAAAAAGAGAGAAAGCCCTTGTTATAAAATTTTAATCACCACTGTTATTTTAAATACGCTAGTAGCAAACAAAGAGCCTTCTTTTGTTTAGTCTGGATTTGCCTTGATCTTCATAATGCCTTTCTTCTTGTTTATTTTGTTACCACAATATTGGACAACACAGACTCACAGGAGTGACATTACCAGGAAGAAATTAAAAAGGCGAAGGGGCCCAGCTCCTTGGCCTCACATCAGAAGAGCAATCGCACAAAGCTCCCGTTATTTTTCTAGCTGGAAGGAAGTTCCCCCTTGCTCCTTCCAGCTGGAAGAAGTGACTCTGGCCAGATCCTGCACCCGCAGCCCATTGCAGTCTCACCCCATCACTGCCCTCCTACCAAATGCCTCTGTAGGGTCTCAGGAAGGGGAAGGGATCAAATTCGATGTAAAGCAGCTCCAGATGTGCTCACAGTCCCCTGCTCAGCCCACTCCAGAGAGGGAAGCCTGGAGCCCTTCCCACCCTCTGGAGACATCTCCACTGTTTGCTTCCAGACACCTCAAGGAGATCCTGGCTCCTTTCCCGGGTCTGTTATGTACAGCACCGTTCCTCTGCCTTCTCCGCAGGCATCGTGTCTCTCTCTGGGAACTCACTGCTCCTGCTGGTGGCCTATCGATTCATTGTCAACCTGGCCATCAGTGACCTGAGCATGACAGTGACACTCTTCCCCTTGGCCACCTCCTCCTTCTTTGCACACAGGTACCTTGTGGAAGTGGCTCTGCACTGGCCGATGGCCCCCAGGGCAGTTTGCAAACCTTGTCTTGAAACAGGGAGATCCCTGCCGGGGGTCCGGAGGGACCCAAGGGGTCTGTCTGGTGGCACTGTGTAACCTCACAGACATCTGTCCCACAGCAGGGTGGCTTGCTGTTCCCTCCACCTTATCACACAGACTTGCTGTGCAAGGTGGTGGGTTTCCGAGCCGGCATCCGCACGGCATGGGCACCGCAGTGGCGTGCGCCGGCGTGGATCAGGGCAGCTCCCGTGGCTCCGTTGGTGCCTGTCACTGGGATGCTCAGGGAGCAAATTAGGGACAAGGTGATGCCCATGCTTTCCAGGGCAGTCAGGGGCCAGTATCCGTGCAGCCCACTGCAGCAGCCCCACGCAGTCGGCTCTGCTTCTGGTGTGGGACTCAGCACCCGAGGCCCCAGCACCCGCCGCTACCAGCAGAGCGGGCTGGGAAGCATCCGGCCTTCCTCCGGAGCAGGGACCGCACAGAAAATTCCTGCCCAGCAGCGTGGCCGGGGCTGTCAGCCAGCGGCCCCGGGGCAGAGGGGAAGGGCTGGGTTTACGCGCAGGCTTTCCCTTGCAGGTGGCTGTTCGACCAGGCGGTGTGCACCTTCTACGCCTTCTGCGGGGTCTTGTTCGGGCTGTGCAGCCTCGCCAGCCTGGCGGTGCTCAGCGCCGTTTGCTGCCTGAAGGTCTGTTTCCCAGCATATGGTAGGTGCTGGGATGCCTTATCTGATCTGTACTTACAACCCTCTCTGTTAACATCACCCTTCTTCTTCCTTCTCTTACGGGCCAGATCCACCTCTTCTGGGAAAGCTTTGCCCCAGGGCAACCGACTGGCAGTCAGTACAGCAGCAGACTGAAGGCTTTTATCACCGTGTATTCGCCCCCCTCCGCCTGCGTGGGGCTACGCAGCCCGGGCGCCCACGGCCCGCGCACGCACCTCCGCCGCCCCTGCCCCCAGAGCCTGCCTCACTCGAGGGCTCAGGAGCATCATCCGGAAAAGTATCAAGGGGCTTGTCCTCCCTCTGCGGAGAAGTCCCAGCTGCCGTGTCGCAGCAGGTCACAGGGTTTCGAAAGTCCTTGCACAGACTTGAGCTTAGGCCAGAGCAGACTCCGCACCTGGGAAGCCACAAGCTCTGGCAGTGCAAGGAAGAGCCGCTTTCCCTTGCGGGAGAGCCATAGGCCAAATGTATTTAATTCACCGAAATAATTAATGCGGAAGGGCGGTGTCTGCAGAATTGTAGCTCACTTCTGTAGCCTTATTTTCACCTGAACTTCCTCTGTGGAGCTAATGTGAATGTTTGCAGCCCTAAGCTTGGGCACCGGCTCTTTGTGGGTATGCACTGCAGAGAGCACCTGAGGAAGCGAGGGGACCCAGGGGTGTCCCCTACGCATTTACAGCTCCTTCTATTTGGAGTTGCTTCTTAATTTCCTCAGCTCAACTGCTAATCCTTGGGAACTGGGGTTGTTTATTCTGGAGGAGGCTGAGGGGAGACCTCATCACTCTCTACAACTACCTGAAAGGGGGTTGTGGTGAGGTGGGTGTTGGTCTCTTCTCCCAAGTAACTAGTGATAGAACAAGAGGAAATGGCCTCAAGTTACGCCCGGGGAGGTTTAGACTGGATATTAGGAAAACTTTCTTTACTGAAAGAGTGGTCAAACATTGGAACAGGCTGCCCAGGGAGGTGGGGGAGTCACCAGCACTGGAAGTGTTCAAAAAACCTGTAGACATGGCACTTGGGGACATGGTTTAGTGGGCACAGTGGTGTTGGGTTGATGGTTGGACTTTATGATCTTAGAGGTCTGTTCCAGCCTTAATGATTCTGTGGTTCTATGATTCAGAATAGACTTTGGATTAAAGACCAAAAATAGAATTAAAATGGGAAATCAAAGATACTAGTTCGATTTGCAGAGGAGCAGCCCAGGGTGCATCCTCACCCCCTTTCCCGTGGCTCACTGCCCATCTGCCCCGAGCCTGCGGCTGCTGCCAGCCACCCATGTGTGTGGTTGGGGCTGCTCCCAGCCACCAATGTGTGTTGTCCCCAGCAGCTGACAGTGTCTCAAGGGTGATGCAGGAGCACAGTCACCTTGGTTATGTGCCAGCACAAGAGCTCAGGAGATCACTAAAAAGGTGGAAGGAAAGATCAAGATAAAAGTTGGCCGTTAAAAGGCAGCCCAGGTACCTGCTTCTCCCCACGTGGGTTCTGCTCCCGAGAAGAAGCCTGGCAGCCTGGCACATTGAGTTTATATCCCTGTGGTGCCCCGGCCCATTTTCTGTGAGGAAATGGCTAATCTCAATGTGCTTTTAATTGCTTAGTTCCAAAGAAAAATGTTACTGCTGTGTATGGCTGAAGATTTAGCACTTTATACTGAGCTCCCAGAAGATCAGGGTGTTTTAGATTTGATGGGGCACAGGACAAAAAGGAAAAAACCTACCTCCCCCAGTGCTCCAGTCTGCCAGGGAGGAAAAGGTCCTTCAAATGACGGTGACTGGGATGGCTTTGAGCAGTCCTGGAGCCAGCTCTCCCTTCCCCGTGCTCAGCCTGCTGCAGCCAGGCAGCCTCC
>NW_010542031.1:0-240 GCF_000687285.1 Phaethon lepturus
TCTGTTTTGCAATTTTATCACAGTGAAAATTTTCAGGAGTAAAAACCAAGTTGAAACTCTGCGAATGGCAAAGCAGCTGGTGAAGACCGATTGGAAACTTTCTTCTACCCTGGCACCTCGGGACAAGCATGGTCTGGGGTCCCCCCAGGACACACCAGAGATCCAGGTGATGCTGTTGGGGCTGATGCTGCTGGAGCCCTAGGACAGACACAGTGTTTCCCTCTCTGCTGAGCACAGTAC
>NW_010542031.1:323-626 GCF_000687285.1 Phaethon lepturus
CAGGAATAAATGGGGTCACAGCCCCGCTCTGCCACCCTACAATAACAAACTGATCCTTGCTCGCGTCCTGGCACACCTCTGCAACCCCACAATAACACGCTCCTGAGTCATCTCACCTCCTGCGTAACCCTGCAGTAATAAACCGGTGTTTTCCTTCGTCCCAGCCCTCCTGTGCAACCCTACAATAACGGGCTTTGGGAGAGGTGGAGGCTGTGTGTGGGGTGAGCGCGCCCGGCCCAGCGCCCGTGCCAGCTCCTGGCTGCGCCGTGGGTGATGCGCTTAGCTGTGGTTGAGGCTCGGTGT
>NW_010542031.1:856-1213 GCF_000687285.1 Phaethon lepturus
TTCCAGGGTGCTTTGCAGTGGGGGCCCGCCCCCTCCTGCCTGCTCACATCTGCCCTTAGCTAGTGGCTCACATGGATTTTGGGAGCCTGGGGATGTAGAAGGGGCTGATCCTGAGCAGAGAGAGGTTTTCTCCATCCAGCTTCTCACTTTTCCCTTCCCGCCTCCCCACACCACCCCGCACTCTGCGGTCCGCATTGAGCTGAGGGACACAGAGCATCCTGCAGGACTAGCCCCTCCAGAAGGAGCGGGGCTGGGCGGGCTGCAGGAAGCGTTTGGCCCTGGGTCCTCCCCTGGGAGCAGACCCTGAGCTTTCCCCCGCGCTTCGTGGTGCTCGCTGGGCGCCGGGAGCCGGGCTGC
>NW_010542031.1:1476-1688 GCF_000687285.1 Phaethon lepturus
ATCCCCTAGCTCCGCAGGGCTGGGGCCACCCTTGAGGTCGGGAAGCCGAGAGCAGAGCTTGATTTGGAGGAGTCTCTGTGCAGAGGGCAGGAGCTGTCAGACACTGCACTGGGGTGCTGGGACAAGGGACATGCTGGGGCTCTGGGTCTTGCTGAGCCACCAGCTCTGAGCAGAGCCAGTAAGCTGCAATGTTGGGTGAAGAAGAGGCAGGG
>NW_010542031.1:1772-2125 GCF_000687285.1 Phaethon lepturus
CCCTGGCACAGGGTGAGCGAGGCTGGCACAGTCTACAGCTCTGATCTTGCTGCTCTTCCCCTGCTCCATCCTCAGGCTCAGGTGAGGATCGTGACCTCCATGCACCTCCTAGCTCCTCCATTCTGCCATGGCACAGCATTTTAGTAAAGGACATCCACGAGGCTGGCTGCAGTGTCCCGTCCAGCAGCTGGTCCCGCACCCCAGAATGACAGAGTTTAGGGGACTGCAGGGTGTCTCTTCCCTCTCCCACTCCTCTGAGCAAGACCAGTCCAGAGAGGGAGCTGCCGGCTCTTGTCCAGACAGGTCATGATTTGGACACATGAGCAGATGGCTGGGGGGTATATTACACTATC
>NW_010542031.1:2163-4498 GCF_000687285.1 Phaethon lepturus
ACTGGAGTAGGGGGGGCCACATGAGCGGGGCATTGCTTTCCCTCCCATTGCACGGCTTTGCCTGACTCGCTGCCGGTATCTGCTCAAAGATGCCCTAAGCTCTTTGCTGGGAAGAAGCAGTCACATCCATGAACTGGGCTCCCACTTGTTGGACTGAGTGAAGAGATTGTGAGGTTTGGGATCAGAAGCTCAAGAGCTGGAATGGGACCAAACTTGAAGTGAGATGTGTCATGCTTATATGCAGGTGCCGTGTCATGATGATGTGCCAAGGGATGGGGACACTGGTTCTCAGCCATGCTGGATGAGTTAGCACTTACTGGATTGCTGCCTGGATGGCGCGAGTGGAGCAGACAGTAGGATTGAAGAAGACTGGGCGGACTGGAGATGAGCTGCGGTGTCCTCACATGGTTTCTATACAAGTTGCATCTCCTCCGGTGCAGGGCTGTCCGGTGGCATGGAGCCTCTCCTGCCCCGGTGCCCACCAGTGCTGCCTGTCTGAGGATGGTCCATGACCGTGCAGCCTGTGCATGGACGGGGCTGGGGTACTTACAGTGCACACACATGCCCCAAAGCCCAGCCGCAGTGACTGACCCTGGCATCCCAGAGGCATGGGTGGCTGTTCCAGAGCTGCAGGTGCCTGGTGGGTGCAGGGCATCGCGGGGCAATGTGGCTGTGCCGGTCAGCACTGGCCTTTTTCCCCCGCATGGGACCTGTCCTCAGCGGCTGCACTCGTGCTGGCTTGGCGCGTGGCCGGGCTCTGGCTGACGTGCCGTGGGCATGGCCCTGTTTGAAGTGCAGGCTTGTTGTGTGTTTACCCTGGCCAGCCTGAGGTGTACAGGAAACCAGAGAGCTCTGCTCCCTGGCTGTCGCTTTGTTTGTGATGGTCACAGCTCGGGCTGCCCGCACTGTGAAAAGAAGGTAGCAAAAAACCCCAAGCGCTGCAGTGCAGCTCCTGCCCTGACAACCCTGCTCTGCTCTGATTCATGCTGCTGTCCTGTGCCTGAGAGCTGTCCTGTCCTGGAGAGGGATGGCTGGGATGCTTGGGGCCACCCGATGCTCGTCTTGTCCGAGAGGAAAGTGGCTTTCCCCAGGCATGACCAGCCACACCACACCACGAGGAATTTCTGATGGATGCCCAGCCTGTTGCCACACCACAGGCATTACCTGTACTGGCACCTGGATGTCCCAGCATGGTCCCATCTTCCCTGGCTTTTCACCTCAAAGAGGTAAGCATTGCTCTTGGTCTCCATAGCTGCATCCCTGTTCCAGGGCTTTCTCTTCATTCACCTTTGTCACCCCTGGGAAGGAGGTGCAGGGGACACAGCACAGCTGCCACACTCATGCACGCAGCCCTGGGCTTACCTGCTCACAGGACCCCAGCGGTTCGTTGCCCAGGGCCAGCAGCTCCATGCAGCGTGCTCCAGCCCTGCTGTTGTCCCAGTGAGGACATGGTTGCTTGAAGGGTGGGGTTTAAGGATTGGAGGCTGCTGGGGACAGGGAATCCCCCGCTATGGGCCTGGGGACAGGTGCCCAGGTGGAGACTTGAGCCACGTAGCTGCTTCCCACCACTGTGCTCTGCAAGCACCCGGGCAGCAGCATTCAAAGCACTGCACGGCTGCAAGACACAGGCAAACTCGCAGCTGAAGAAGTGAAGCAGAGAGAGGAGACATTATACACGGGGCTATTTATAGGGGCTGCCCTTCTGCCAGGACGTGACTGGCAGCAACAAAGGCTGGGCTGGCGTTTAGGGACCTCAGTCCAAAACCACCAGCCAGCAACCTGGGGACACGAGATGAAACCCCCCAGCGCACGGAGGGCTCCTGGTCCCCGCGGAGTCACGAGGCTCACCACGCTGCCTTGCTATTAAAGGGAGAAAATGCTAGTGAGCTGATAAACAGGAGGAGGTGAGCCAGCTCCTGAAACCCAGCGTGATTTGGCAGCCCTTCTCCGTGGGCTGGCAACCAGGTGCTGAAGCCCACCATGCTGGACCAAGCACTTGTCCTGAAATTATAGACAGGGTGATTTGAGCCACAGAGAGTTAAAACTGTAGAAGACAGAGCGAGCTGCCTTTAAGGAGGATTTTTAGAGCTCAATATTAGTTTTGTTGTGTTTAGACATCTCAAGTCTCTGTGTTTTCCACTAAAAGAAAGTCCAGGCAGGGATTCACTGGAGGATCGTGACAATATTTGGGTCTGATTTTCTGAAGATGTGAAATTTATAGTGTGAGATAGTGAGCAAAAAAACACAAAACCCAGAGAAGTGGAACATGAGAAATTATTTCCAAAGGAAAAAATGGAATGTTTCCTTCCAGAAAGACTGGCTGTAACATCTGGAC
>NW_010542031.1:4538-4816 GCF_000687285.1 Phaethon lepturus
GTGGATATGTCTCCTGGCTCTGGGCAGCATCTCCCTGGTGCTGGCCCTTGGCAGCTGGATGCTGCCCACAGAGCCACTTCCTAGGTGCTGCACAAGCAGACCCTGCCCAAGGACAAGGCTCAGCTGCTTCCCAAAGCCACTAGTGACTTTTTGGCTTTTGGTTGCTCAGACACAGGGATATATCACCCACATACTTGCTCCTCAGTCCCTCGGCAGAATAACTCTCTATCTCCCCAGCACATCTCAGCAGAGCCAAAGTGATGCTTTTGTTATGGGAC
>NW_010542031.1:5007-5258 GCF_000687285.1 Phaethon lepturus
ATCAGAGGGAGCCATCCTTGGGACCTGCTACCAGCTGTGGTTCAGGGCAGGGAGGTGTCCCTTCGTATGTATGTGCTCCCAGAGGCTGCTCCTGGTTGTGGATGGCAGGGGATGGGGAATTGTAAATGCTGACGTAAAAAGTCCCGTTGCTTCTGCCCCGAGAGCCCGGATGGGTGCCTTCGGGCTCTGGGTGATGCCACAGTGTGGAGCAGAGCTGGGAAAAAGGGAGGAGATAGGGAGACTCGAAGCCT
>NW_010542032.1:0-854 GCF_000687285.1 Phaethon lepturus
AAAGAACAGCCAAATGAGGATGTGGATGATGTCCACATGTGGATGTGGGCAAGCTACACTAGAGTTGTCTACACAGTCAGACAGGCCTATTCCCCGTATCACCACCACACACAAAAGGAAAAACAGAAGGGTTGTAGCTGTAGGCGACTCTGCTCTGAGGGGAATAGAGGGTCCAATATGCCACGTAGACCCTCCTCACAGGGAGGTCTGCTGTCTCCCTGGAGCCTGGGTTAAGGACATCATTAGGAAACTTCCTAGCTTAGTGAGGTCCACAGATTACTACCCCCTACTTATTTTCCATGTGGGTGGAGAAGCAGCAGCAATTTGTAGTCCACAAACAGTTAAGAGAGAGTTTAGGGCCTTGGGACAGCTAGTGAGAGAAGAACCTGGGGTGCGGGTTATTTTTTCTCCCCTCCTTCCAGTTGAAAGCAGTGACGTTGGAAGGTACAGGAAGATCCAGTCCATCAACACATGCCTCCATGGCTGGTGTTACTGCCACAATTTTGGGTTTTTTGATAATGGGATGGCATACACGGCACCAGGAATGCTGGCATCAAACAAGAGACACCTCTCTTAAAGGGGGAAGAGGGTCTTTGCCCAAGAGATAGCAGGGGTGATTGACAGGGCTTTAAACTAGATGCAAAGGGAGAGAGGGGAGGGTGATAATAATATCAAGATTGTTTGTGACAATCAACTCCCTTCCTGAAATGCCTGTACACCACCGCACGCAGCATGGGGAATAAACAGGAAGAACTAGAGATCTGGGTGCGGTCACAGGGCCATGATATTACAATCACGGAGACATGGTGGGATAGCTCGCATGACTGGAACGTTGTCATGGATGGCTACGTCCT
>NW_010542032.1:1590-1796 GCF_000687285.1 Phaethon lepturus
CCTACGAGGAAGAACCAGGGCGATAAGTAAGATTGCAACCCTGGACTTCAGGAGGGCTAACTTTGTCCTCTTCAAAGACCTACTTGGAGGTATCCTGTGGGCTAGGACTCTAGAAGGTAGGGGAGCCCAAGAGAGTTGGTTAATGTTTGAGCACCACTTCCTCAAAGCTCAAGAACGGTGCATTCCTTTAAGTAAGAAATCAAGTA
>NW_010542033.1:0-3311 GCF_000687285.1 Phaethon lepturus
GCGCCCCGGCGGGCAGGTTTCGGGCCGTCTGTGTTAGCCAGCGCTGGAGAACTGCAGCCGGGACGCGGGGCTGCCCGGCGGAGCCCCACAGTCCTCCCGCGGCACCGTTTCTTCTCAGCTGCTTCCGACCCCCAAGAAGCGTATTTTCCCTAAGCTGCATTTCATGGACCCCGCAAAAGGAAGCAGGGGACCCGCTGAGTAGTTCACCACACCGTAACCACCAGTACTGGTCAACAAAATGCACTTTCAGTCTTTAGCCCTCTCTCCTACAATAGCATGTGTAAAAGACACTTAAAAATTAAAAATAATCCCTCAATTTGAAAGCAGATGTGCAACTTCAAGTTCATTCAGGGAGCAGTTAGGCACACACGTCTGTGGTATCATCATCTAATGTTGGTCCACCTGCATTTGCAATGTCAAGAGAAAAATTCTCTTTTTCAACAATTTGAGTACTTTTTTCCCCAGCGTATTACCTTGACCGCAAGCTCCTGTCCCCATGCATTCACTTGAAACAAGTCTTTTGACTCCACCGAGGAGCAACTCCAGCCAAGTCTTCTAAGACACGAGCTTCCTCATTGATCTCACTGCATTATAAGTAATTTCCATAGAAACTGGAAATATTCCCTAAACCAACAGAGGCTTCCTTATTTGCAGCAATTATCTTAAGGTCTGATTTGCATTTTAAATGTCACCTGTATAAATTAAAACTGTTTACTGTTAACACTGTCATTATTCTGAGTCATCTGGCAATAGCCAGCTATGGACTTTTTTTGTTTCCTCCAGAAAGCTCTACAACAAGTACATCCCCCGAAACACTCGCTGGAGCTGTCTCCTCCAGACACCAGTGCCTGGCCCTTCCTGCAGGCGGGTCAGCTCTAAAATAGACCCTTTTTCCCTGGTCCCTTGCTAATTCTGGCAATACAACTATTTCAGAGTATCCCTTGGGATACATTCTCAAGCTGTTGATGCAGATTACACAGCTGATCTTCACTGCCGGAAGGACGTACAGGTAACGACAGCCTCCGGTATTTGCAGGCACTGGTTTGGATTTTCCGACGGTATTTTTGGGGGTTATAAATAACTTTTTTTCTTATACTAAACTTTCATGACAAACGGAAGGTCTTCTCCCCATTTGAAAAGTTCAAAAAGCCCTTAACAAAAATAAGTCAGGTAACCAAATGGCTGCACCCCTAATGGACAACTGTCAAACCAGTTGGCTCCCAGTTCAAACTGGAAGACCTCTACTGATCCACAGTGCACACGGGTCAGGTAAATCCTGAATTACCACGTTTCCTTGCCAGCGAGGCTTCTGCACCCTGGTTCACAGCCACCAGATTTGGCTTCTAAAGTCAAACACCAAAACCAGCAAAAGGCAAATTGTTCACTGAAATCCTGCCGCGCTGAGGCCAATACTCCGTAAACTGTCGGTGTGGGAAAGCAGAGCCCAACGACGTATTCCGATATCACATGGGTAAGAATAAGCAACGGTGATGATTTACAGTTACACAACATCTTTTCATCCTCTGACCTGAAAAGGGTTTATAAAAATGAGAATGCGTTCGGTCTAACCCGGCCCGATGGCGGAGGTGGGGTCAAGGCTTTTCATTTAACCTTGTGAAACACCCTCACACCCCCGGGCGTAAATCAGAGCACGTTTCACCGGCAGCCTCAAACCCTGACTGCTGAGGAACGTCTCCCCCGTGTTTTACTAACAGCAAAGTCCCTTGAAGACAAGAGAAGCTGGAAGTGTAGGTCCTGACCAGTTGCGAAGACCCTCTGAAGATTGGTTGGTAACCTCATTCCCCCCCGTTTTTTATGGTACTGTTGTAACAACCTTTTTCTACAATTATTATTGGTTTTTTCGTCCTTCAGACAAATTCTGATGGTTTTACTTATCTGGACCCAAAAAACTGAACAAGGAGCTGTTAAAATCACAATTCCTTCTTAGAAATTAAAAACGGGGAGGAGAAAGACGCTTTCCTTAAATATTCACAAACCAAACCTTTCCATTTAAAAAAAAAAAGAAAACAGAAACATTGAAGATCTCGGACACCTTCCCGTGATGTCCAAGACCCACCTCTGCATCCGCAGCCATGCACATCTGCATTGGAGACAAAACATTCCCCCTCTTGTTTCTGAAAAACAACAGCTACGCTTTTTCATCTTCCTCCTCAGATGCAGCATAAGCGGGTACCAGAGCCCCACAAGGTCACCAGCTGATGTCCTTCAGCATAAGTGTTCAGGAAAATTATTATTCTAAGGAAGTTTATGAAATGATTATTTTGTCCAACTTTCCAGTTCGGCTTAGAGATCAATCTAGGTGAACTAATTTCATCTCCTTAATGATTAAATGTTTCATATTAATATAACCCTGAGAAGGCAGGTTCAAGAAGCCTGTTTTTTCATTCCCTGGAATAATTAGATCTTGAGAATCATTTTGTACCTCCTTGGCTTTCTCCAAATTTGTTATTTCTTAAAAAAGCTTTCCTGCACCTTCTGTTGCCATCTGTCCTAATAGGCAAAACAGCATTTTAACTCTGGGTTTACGGAGTAAATAAACTAGAAAAGCAACGAAGAGCCAGGCTGAGAGAGCTGAAGTGATTTACACCAGTATCACTCAGCAGGGCCAGGGTACACTCAGAAACACACCCCGTTCTTCAACGGCACGTTTGAAAATAGCCAAGTCAAGGTTGTTTTCTTTGCCACGTAAGTCATCAAAACAGGTTTTGCCACGCAGAAGACAACTTTCAGTAGATACGACCTTCCAACACGGCACTTGCCGGTTTTCCAGCGGCGCTGGCGAAGAGGGCAGAGCTCGGCGGCTCTCAGGGGACGACTTCCAACCTCCCGTGTCCCTGGCCCCGACTCGGGACCAAGCGGCGAGAAAAATGGGTAAACCTTGTCGTTGTTTTCAGAAGTGAGGGAAAATCCATACATGGGAGATGACCAAAATTAACAGATTCTGTGGGGAGCCCGAGGCTCCGGGGCCGCCTGCGGAGCGGACACCTCTCCGCCTGCAAAGGCTCGGCACACGGGCGCCGGGGACATGGCCCCGGGGACCCAACGCCTGCCTTTGCCGATGTCAGAGGGCTTCGTGCAAAGCCCTGGCATATGCTGTCTCAGGCTTTTATTCCCCTCCCCCTAAAGCTCACGCTGCCATTGTATCCCACAAAGGCTCCGCGTTTTCCTTCGGGGGGACGTTTTAAACTGGTGGTGGCAGGAGACCCTGCAGGGGCCGAAGGACAGCATTTAAGGTCCGATGGGACTCGGCTCCTCAGGGGCTGTGACACGACGACAGCACTTGACGAGCA
>NW_010542034.1:0-5496 GCF_000687285.1 Phaethon lepturus
GCCAGCGCTCCGTACTCGGTAGTGTCTGTTCTCTCTTGCCAACAGCAACCTATGTACTGAGGACTTCACTGCATTTCCCTGTCAAACTGAGGGTCTGGATTGCAGCAGGAGCCTGCCTGGCCCTGGCCAGTGCATCCGCAGCCGGTGTGGGATCAGGGCTCCCAAGGAGCAGCCGGGCAACTCGGCTCGGTCGGCTCAAACACCTCCCAGCGTCCAGAGGGATGGCTCATTCACCGCGGTGCAGAAAGGTTAAAGATCAAGGGCAGAAAAGAAGGTCGTCGTTGAACATCTGAAGTCTACCAGGGGATCAGTTTTGCCCCTTGCAGCAGGGCAGGGAGGATGTGCTCCACTGCAGGACGCGGGACGAGGGCTCTGCCAGCCACAGCCGTTCCCGCACTGCCACCGAGGGATTGCTGCAGCCAAGATGCTGAGAAGAGTGCGAAGGCGATGATGAAACACAGTGAGATGTACTAAAAGTGGTGAAACAGGATCTGTGGCCATCTGGGAGAGCCAGAGAGCACACGCTGTGGGGCACCAAGATTGTGGGATTAAGGGGTGACTGAATAAACCCCAAAAGTTAAGGGTCTGCCCCGTGCTTGGGCAGGACACCTGGTGAGAGATGCGCTTGTGCCCTGCGGACATGCACAGGGGAACACACAGCTGGGGAACCCGGAGAACATGCTCATGGCAGAGCTGAGTGCTGCAGCCTCGCAGCCAAGGTCTGCCTTCTGCTTGGAGACGGACTCGGACACGGGCATCGGCACCAGGCCAGGTACCAGCAGTAGGGGAACGGAGCTGCTAACGAGTTACCGATGTTGGAAGAAGCCTTCCAGCGCTTTGCAGATGGCGTAGCGCTCGGGTGGAGTCAGCAGGTGCTCCAGCTGCTGGTTGAAGGTCCTTCCTTGAATCTTGATGCTAGAGGGGAGTATCTCTGCAACCCACTGCAGGGAGGTGAGGGCGGAGGAGGCGCTGGGGGAGTCAGCAGAGTCAGAGTCTGCAAGGTGCAGGTAGAAAGAAAAAAGAAAATTGAACAGGCAAAGGGTCTTAACCACAGGCTAAAAGGCTTGTCCCAAAACCAGGGAACACTCCTGGGGACAGCTGGGGCAGCTGTACCCATGCACAATGGGTGCTCCACGGAAATACGAATCCTGATGTGCTGATACAGACATTTTTACCCCAGCAAAAATGGATTTTGGTCACTGGAAGGCAGCATGGTGGCAAGCTGAAATGACTCATCTGGAGCTGTGACTGCCTCTGCCTTCCTCCTGTGCTCTGGAGCTTGTGGCTGTTCCAGTAGGTCCATGGACCTGCTGGAGATGAGCAGGGATGTTTTGACTGGGATGCTGCATGGGATCTATCTCTTCAACCTTGCTGCTTTTGCACTTTCTGTGAACACATGCAGATGATATTCCTTCTCTGGCTCTCTAAAGCCTCTGCTCAAGTTTCAGAGCACTCCATGGTAATAATTAACTTCAAAAGCAGCATCAGTCAAGGGTTACCTGTGAGTAAACCATGGCATGAAACGTCATTTGCTTTGCCACGCTCACCAGCACCGGTCCCTGAGCCACAGCCTGGCCGCCTCTGCAGTGAGCACAGGGCAATAAGCACAGCTGGGAGAAGGGACCTGACTGAGGCTCTGGGATGCACTTATCCATGTAGGAATAAGGCCAAGGTAGCAGGAGCAAAAATCCCATGTTTTTGTAGCTTCTTCGGGGGGCAGTGAAGCAGCTGGAGTGCCACTGGCTCTGTACTGCAACGTAGCGAGGTGCTCGGTTTTCTTTCTAGGGCACATGCGAATGACTTGGTAGCACAGGGCTCCTAACGTGAAGTTCAGGAGAGTCCACTGCTGCTCCGGAGGGAAGAGCCAGTCCCTGATTCCTGGACACAGGCATTGCAGAGCAGCACCCCAGTAACGCACCTACCCTCCTGCCTTCGCACAGCTTCGGACACACGGCAGCGACCACGCTCTGCCCTGGGCTGCGGTCCTGCCCCTCCGCAGAAATCCTGCTGACAACCACCCGCATCGCCCCAGACACCCTCATCTGCCGGCTCACTCAGCAGCAGCAAGCTAAATTATTCATAACAGCAGCAGTTATTCTGAACAGCACAGTCCCTACACAACTGTGGGATTTGCACAGCGACCATGGATGCACAGGGCTGGATTACTTCAGTCAGGTACACGGCACAGACTGTATATGAAGGGCATTGGCACGGGCTGTCAAGGATGATCACACAGTAGGATGAACCCTTCTGGAGGGCAGCCAAGCCTGAGATCAAGCCTGATCCCAGAAAGCGGGCAGCCGCGTGCCCCGGCGAGAGGAGCAGCCCTCCGGGCAGCGCGTTAAACCTGCTGAGCCTACGGGAGGCATTGGGCAATTCCCTCCCGTGCGGGGAATCTGAGAGCTGGCGTGGGGTTTCTGCAGCTCCGGACCCTCCTCCCCGCACTCTTACCGTGGGAGAAGTTGACGATCCCCTCTTCCACCACCAAGGTGGGCATCGCCCCGCTGCCCTGCAGCATCGACACCACCTTGTCGTGGGAGCAGCTCCTGCGGGGCACAGGAGAGCCCGGGTCAGGGATGCCTGCCTGCGTGGGCAGCGCCGCGGGCAGCAGCTTGTGGGAGAGCAGTGGTGAAATGGAGTTTGCAGCTGGCTTCGCTTATCTTGCGGAAAGCCTCATCTTGCTGCTCAGAGCCAGGCAGCGCTGGGCCCCGCCGCAGTTCCCCCGGACTCTCAATCTTTGCTCAGAGAAGACCCTCCCCAAGGGCGAGCGTGAATCACAGCCTGCGACTGGGCTCTCCGCTGTACCTGCGGCCACGAATCACCGCAGGGTATGCCCGCGAGCGCGCCGCGGAGCCGTTACGGCATATGGAGCCAGCGTTACTTTAAGCTACGCTCAAACCTAGAAGATAAACTTTCCGTTTAAATGATACAGTGCTGCTGGTCTGTCCTTGCCTGGCCTAATTCTGCATGAAAAGAATATGTGAGGTGGATGTAAAATGCATTTTTGTAGGCAAAAAAAATCTTGGAGAGTCCTTGGAGAAGGATATGGGCCAGCCTGGCACAATGCCTGCCAAAACACAGGCTTAGAGGACAGTCTTCAACTCGGTCTCTATTTTCTGGCAATGCTGCATCAGCGAACAGTTTGCTGGATCAGCTGAAATGTGAGAACCTGAGCACGGACAGAAGCAGCATCAGATGTTTAACCTTTAAATATTCATCACTCTCTTAGTGTGTAGCTTTTTCTAACCCTTTGCTTCGCTTTTTGTGTGGAAAGACCAACCTGAGGAAATAGGGGCTGCTGCTACTGTGCCGGCGAGCAGCACACTCAGCTCTGGTTTGATTGCTTTTGCTGTGTGCAAAGAATACATAGAAGAATTAACTTCTGGGTGGAATGCGATTGCCCATGTGATTTTAAGCTTACGATCCCCTTCCGTGTGTGATTTGTGGGCTGGCTGCTGCTCTGCTCCTTCTAAAAGCAGAGCCCTAAGTGTTTAACTTAACTCACGGTGGCTTGAATTGGGGTCTGCGGGTGTGTTGCAGTCAGGACACCAGTTACGGTGTCGTGCATTACACATGGTTATTTGCACAGAGAAGTCAAAGGAGGAGCAGGGATGGAGCTGAAATACTACTCTTACATTCTTTTACAAAAACTGGCTCTTAAAGGCGATGTCCCTATGGGGCAAAACCCCTTATGCCCCTCAGTAGACGGCTCTCAAGACCAGCTCTCTTCTCTTTTGCACAAGAGTGAACAAGTGAACACGTGTGTGCTTGGCCACCTGCCACCCCCCGGGACCCCTCGGCACAGGTCTTCTCAAGAGCCTCTTACCTCATGTCCAGACCGTTGAGGAATAGGATCCGGTCTCCAGCTTTGAGAGCAGCCTTCTCAGCTGGGCTCCCTAAACACACAGGGAACGAGAGGGGCTTTAGCTGGCGGGTCCCCGCTTGCGGGGATGGGTCCCAGCTCTCCGGCCGCCCTGTGCCCAGGGACGCCCCCGGGGCAGGGTACTCGCTGCACCTGGGTTATTTGGGCGGGCTGGAGCTGTTCACCAGGCACAGCGATGCCAGTGCCCGGCTTGCACTGGAAACGCAGGTGTGACTTCAGGCTCTTCAGTGACAAAGCTGAACTAAATTGTACCAAAGACGCTAGTTTTTCAACTGGGGAAACTCCATCACCAAGCCTTGTAAAAGTCTCTTTTGCTATTTTCTAGCAAATAGCAGGCACTTAAACCAGAGATGAATGACTGGATCTTGTGGCTGGTGGTTTTTCTTACCTGGCAGAACAGACTCAATCCACACCGGGGCATGGCCACGTAGTGTGAAGCCAAAGCTTCTGTTGCCTTTATAAACTCGCACGGTTCTGCAGGTGAAAAAAGTAAACGTGAACTTGGAGCCCGGTATTTGGTTCTTGTCTCCTTTCCCAGCCCCTGCAAAGCCCCGTGAGCCCGGGTGTCTCCTGAGTGCCCAAGCCCCGTGTCCCTGCGAGGTCCCCTGTGATACCAAAGTGTCTTTCAAACGGGAGCCCCTGAAACGTGCCCAGCCTGCAAGGAGAGGGGACAGAGGGAAGGCGTGTGCCTGTTTGGTGGCCCCGGATGGCCACAGTGCAGCTGCCTGTCCTGCCAGCACCGCCAGCCTCTCCTGCCTGCAGCCTGCCCGTGCCGGGGAGCAGAGGGAGCCCACGGCACGGAGCCAGGACGGGGTGGTGGTGGGCGATCCGGGCGGTGCTAGAAATGGCCCAGACAAAACCTCAGGGAGGGCTGGGAGGATCCAGATGCTCTGGAGGCAGGAAGAGATGCTGCTGTTTTAGGGGCAGAGCCCCTGAGCGTGGTCTGTTGCTCTGCATTAATTACCGAATTCATAAAACCACCATCCAGTCCTTCAAATCCAACATGTTTTTAAAGTGGAACATGGGATATAGCTTATATATTACACAGAATAAAACAGACAGTGTGTTTTAGGGGGAAAAGATCTCATAGGCTGATGAGGAATTAAATTCAGCTAGGAAATTTTGGAAGCAGCATTAAGAAATCTTCCTGCTGGGAGGTTGATTGGAGCTGGGAGTTGTTCCCCGCAGGGAGCTGGGGGAAGGCAACATCACCGAGATCGCTTACAACCAGAAAGCCTGCTGCAGGGACCGATCCTACGCTGGCAGGGAGGGAGACTGTGCTCGAACTGGATTTTGGATAAGTCACATCGAAAATTATCCTGTCGGGAAGGTGTGCTGCAGCCAAACACCCTGGAGATACCAGCTGAGGGAGGGGAGTAGCTTGGGACGTGCCTGCGACAGCGCAGTCCCTCCCGGCAGGACAACCCGGCTGTGCTGGCAGACCGACTCCTGCTCTCCTGTCCGTGAGTCGGGGCTGGGAACAGAGCCGGAGCCGGCGCCGGCGGGGTAGGGCTCTTGGCCCCCCGGGGCTGCTGAGGTCCGGCCATATGGGCAGCGGGAAATGGGTTAATCCCCCGTGCAGCAGGGATTGTCCGTCCTCCCTGCCACCGCCT
>NW_010542035.1:0-1771 GCF_000687285.1 Phaethon lepturus
CCGAGGAGGGCGCAGCAGCGGAGCGGTGCTACCGCCCGCCCTCCTTCCTCTGCCTTCGTGACGGCTGCAGCCACCTTTGATTTTGCAGCTGGCACACGCAGCTTAGACCTCCGGGAGAGGGAAGGAACGCCTCGGTGAGACAACTCGATTCTTCACAGTAGCTCGCGTGGGGCTCTGTTTTGGACTTGAGCTGAAAACACTGTTGATAATAGAGGGATGTTTTCGTCGTTGCTGAGCAGTGCTCACACGGTCGAGGTTCCTCTGGCAGCTCCAGGAGCGAAAAGCTGACCCGAAACCTGTGCTGCCACAGAGAAGCAGCGGGCATCTGCTGCGGCCAGTGACGACGGGGGGTACAGCACGTTCCCCGTCCCGTCCAGAGTCACCTGGATAACGAGAGGAAACAGTTCCTCAAGGAACCATCCCCCAGGCTGGCTGCTCTTCCAGGACGGCGTGGCCCCTGGTCAGAGGAGTGGGCCGGTGGAACAGGACGGCGCACACGCACCCGAGGAAAGCCGTGCAGGATCCCACCACTGTTTACTAAAAGAATTCGGTGCTACCTCTGCAAGCTTGTCTCAGGCGTCCAGTGTCAGATAAAAGTGACATGAAAGCATTTCTCTCGACTGCATTCAGAGCTCCCCCGTGTCCCACGGTGGGACAGTGATAGCTGACAGTGTACAGTAGTCACCAAATTGTTCAGCAAACTATGTCATGTACTAGATAGCACAAAGAGCCTGCATTTAACAAAGTGTCTGTGGTCCTTTGAACTCATGATGAGCTTTGTGTGTTTTCTCCTCTTTATTTTTGTAACTGCTCCAGACCCCAAGGCAGGTGGTGCAAAGAGATCAAGACAGGGTTGGTGGCAAGGAGCAACAGACGCTTGGTCTGAGGGGCAAGAGAGATGAACAGACATTTGCTGCATACGCAAGTACGATCGCATGACACAGGGATTGCAGACAGGTCCTTTTGGATGCACGGTAACAGAAAGTAATGTCTCTGCCTGCATGGCTATTTCCTTTACTTCGATGTTGTTGTGGCTTAACCCCAGCCGGCAACCAAGGCCCGCACAGCCGCTCACATCCCGGCGGGATAGGCGAGAGAAATGGAAGGGTAAAAGTGAGGGAACTCGTGGGTTGAGATAAAGGGAGTTCAATAGGCAAAGCAAAAGCCGTGTGATGCAAGCAAAGCAAAACAAGGAATTTGTTCACCGCTGTGATTCCCGCCGGCAGGCCAGGAGAGCCGGGCTCCATCACGCGTAACAGTGACTTGGGAAGACAAACGCCATCACTCCGAGTGTCCCCCCCTTCCTCCTTCTTCCCCCAGCTCTATACGCTGAGCCATATGGTCTGGAACAGCCCTGTGGTCAGTCGAGGTCGGCTGTCCCGGCTATGCCCCCTCCCAGCTTCCCGTGCCCCCCGGCCCCCTCGCTGCTGGGGTGAGAGGCAGGAAAGGCCTCGACTCTGTGTGAGCACTGCTCAGCAACGACGAAAACATCCCTCTATTATCAACAGTGTTTTCAGCTCAAGTCCAAAACAGAGCCCCACACGAGCTACTGTGAAGAAAATTAACTCTACTCCAGCCAAAACCAGCATGTGAAGACAGAAAAACACAAATACTGTCTCAAAAATATCTGCCCTTCCCTGAAAAGCCTGTAGCAATTTGTACACGTCAACAGAGAATAAAGAGAAGTGACTTGCTTGGAAACCCAGCATCCAAGAGAGAACGAGGAACGTCACGCTGAAGTCCTGCCTGCCAGCCAGAGGCCCCCCCTTCC
>NW_010542035.1:1788-2532 GCF_000687285.1 Phaethon lepturus
GTTTCAATTCACGAAGCGTCGCGCGTTATACTGACAAAACCTCCTTGCGCTCCCGGCGAAAACCAGACTCCTCCTTTCAAAGGCTCGTTGAAGTACACGCACATGAGTTGCGAGCGGACACCCCTTTAACATTAAACAGTTGGGAAGAATCAGAGCCTTTGAAGGAAGAGTTTGGAAGGATGCTTCCGGTGAGATTAGTATGGCACACGTTTTTCAAAATGCTGCTGTAATTAAAGCACCTCAGTTCGACTTACGAATGTTCAACTGCGTCCACAGGTGATTAGCAGAGGCTCTCAGCTTCACTTTCAGCCCCTCTTAACGGGTTTCTCACCTTCCCAGGCAGCCTGAGCAAAGAGCTACTATGGTTGATCTGGAATGAATTATTCAGAAGACCTTTCTCCTCGGCCAGGAGAAAGAAAAATGTCCTAATTTCAAGACATTTTTACTATAGGATGTAAAAGCTTTTTTAAGGTGAGATTTTCTTCCTGGATGCTCCTCCTCTGCCTCTAAACACAGTCCAACTGCGGCATCCCAGATGTTGGTACTATGGATTTCACGTGGTCAGCAGGTAAGCCAGTGAGCTGATACGTTCCCTATCAGAAACATGATCAGCCTGGAGGTCAAATAACTTATTGTCAGCATAAACAGAGTTGCTGTAATAGGCCCATCTAACTTTGTTGGCCCCAACTGTATATGGCCTCAACGAAAAACGATTCCCAGTGCACAAAAGGGCGTGGAGGGAAG
>NW_010542035.1:2553-5843 GCF_000687285.1 Phaethon lepturus
TTCGTACCAGATGCAAGGACACGTGGATTAAAGAAAAGGCTTGGACCGACACTCGTGTAAATTTAGGAAAAGCTTGCCTAAAGCTATCAAACATAAGGTATTGCTGCGTTCGCCGTCGATCCGACAGAAGCCACGGTAAGTTTTGCTCTCTGTGTTTTGGGTTGGTTTTTTGCAGACTGCCTGGATACTTTGGGTGCCTGAGAAGCAAACATGAAAGGCTGCGGTTACCAGTGGGGTCTCGTGCCCCATGTCTAAGAAACATGGAGGAGATGCCCCTGTGCAACGCCTCAGGAAGACAGAACTTCAGCGCACAGTGAGGCAACTGGAACATACCAGAATTACGACACATCTGAAAGGGCGTCCTTGTCCTTCCCTTCTCCCTAACTCTGCCTACCAAGCAGCTCTACTCCTTTCGGCAGAGTGTTGCAAGGGCTAGCTCATGGATTTTGAGAGAACATCGAGTCATCGCGACTTTTCTTGTTTTAATCGGAAAAAAATTCGAAGTGCAGATATCAGCCTCGTACTCGTACGAGTTCATTCCAACGCAGCCTTGCTGAGTAAGTGCACAATCAGCTTCTCTGTCTTAAACACATCAGGAGGGCACACAAAAACAAGCAGGGGCACACGCAGGCTCTGACGGTCTGTACACCCGTGGAGGGGCACTGCCTTCCTTCAACTTCCACTTTTTCAACTTTGACAAATTTTCCTAAGGATAGTATTTTAGGTTTTTTGCCCCAGAACCTGCAGAAACAGCAGCGCGAGGCAATCTAACTCCGCATTCAATCTTCTACGATAACAGGTTATCTACATAGCAGCCTGCAGGTCGGGCCTCCCATAATGAGAGATGCCTGGCAGTTGACTGAAAGCTGATTCCTGTCAGAAGCTATTTTCTCTCCGAGACAGAAGAGACATTGTGCCCCTTGGTGCTTGAGTGTGGCCTTGGCTACTGCCAAAAGACCACCTTTTTTTTTTTCTTCGCTGAGACAAAACAGAATCCCCCTGCTGTCAGCTCTATCTGGAGCTGCTGAAAGGAGATGTATAAGCCCAGTAATGCTGCTGAGGAGATAACTGTCAAACAGCATGAAAAACGCTGCCTATCTATCGAGCGGAGGAACTGAAGCACCATGGAGGCTACAACTCAATGCTCAACAGTTCTTGGCATCTGTGAGGTCTCTTCTTAGTTGCTTTTTAATACCCTGGTGAAAGAAAATACTGTATGCACCAGCGGGATTCAGAACCTGCTTCTGCGCACCAAACGCTCCGGGAGCTGGTCAGGCGGGTGGCTCCTGGAGATGTGGAAACAGGCATCGTTCTTCTTGAAAGAGGAGGGAAAACGGCGAGATCCCCCAGCGTATGGCGTGAGCGTGAACTAGAGTTTCAACCTGGTTTACGGCGCTGGGCTCATCGGGACAGAAAAAGAGCACCGAGGGAACTCCAAACGTGTAGCAAAGTCACAAGGACAATGCTCTGCGTTGCTGAGAAGTTGCATTTGTTACCGAAGGCTTTTGTCACACAAAACCACATGCAAAGCAGTTGGCATTGACTCCCAAACAGAAACTGTGAGCGAAGCACAGACAAAAATTCTAGAAGTCTTTTTAAAAAGATCAAATACGGTATGGATGAACATAAGAAAACAGTACGCTACTATTTGCAACTATAAAATAGTTGCACTAGAAACATGTCAACTAATGTCTTCCTCCCTGGCATAAGCTGGAAGGAACCAATCCCCATGTTATTCTACCTAATAGCACCTTCTGGGGCAGTGATTTATTAGGGTGGGCTCCAAAAGCATCTTCAGCTGCCATCAGGAGCTAAGTACTCTTCCACGATCCACAGCCCTCCGGTTTGGAGAATGCAGCTGGTCAGTCAAGGTGTTCACTCAATACCACATCTAGCAAACCCTCTGCATTTCAATTGCTTTGGAAGACACGGCACAAAGATATGGAAGACATAAAACAATACACTGCAAGAGTAGGCAAGAGAAAACAAGCAAAAACCCACCCCCATTCCAATAAAAAAAAGTTAAACTCCCTTTCACAGCACTGAAAGCATGAAGGTAATGATGTCACATAGAATATATGGAGAATGCCCCTCGTTTTTTGCATAATATTTGAGAAGGAAGAGAAAGCAAATTCCATCGATATAAGAAAAGGACTGTAATGTCCAGTCCCATAAACAACTGAATATAAGAATAAGGTGCATTAGTCCAGATTAAATTATCCTCCTACAAAACTCTACGCAAAATCAATGCCAATAGGGTACTGCAAAGGCAAGTTCAAAATCAACAGTTGGCAGGGAGTTGTTGTTCCCAAAAGCCTTTTTTGCTCCAAAAAGCCCTTTTTGCTCCCAAAAGCTTTTGGCAGGCTTTCTTACGCAGCTTATGACAGGGAGCTCAGCAGTGTCATGAGTACTTGTCAGTCTTAGAAAAGTCAGGGTTTTTTTCAGAATGGGGGGATTTGCCCGAACTCCAGATTCTGGAATTACTCCTGGAAGTTTACTCTAACTTTTATTCTCCCCTGGGAACGTTTTGCCCTTAGCTTCTCATGAAGCTCTCACTACACGATCGCCACTGTCCTAGACAAACTGCCCCCCAGTTTGGTCGGAACTGCCTTTCGTGTTACCTCTTGTTGACACCATGCCACTGAACAAATGAGAAAGGTATGTCTACACCAAACTCCAGAGCATCAAATTGTAGCAGGCAAGTATTGCCTTAAAAAAAGCTTACAGAAAAATCACTTCTATATTATGAGTTCTCTGAGGTAAATTGTGGATCCATTACATCAAAGAGTATTAACTGATTAAACTGTAATTTATTTAAAAGGGATGATGTGCAGGTACAATATGGAAGAAAGACACACAGATCAAGAGTAATAACTGCAGTAATCTCTACCACTCTCTTAGGGCTTAAGATACACATCCACGTACTACAAAATGACCTGGCTATTCACAGTCAGACCACTGCATCCTTGTGGGTATTTTCTGAGTGAGGGCTTTGACAAAACTTTAGTCAAATATTTAGGCGTCAGATGGCATTTCAAGTGCAGTTACGGTCATAAGCACAACATAGTCTTCACTACATAAAATTAAATATTTCTGTGACGTAATACTAAAATATAGTGAGGACTTGAGAAGCAATTAACACCACATGAAGTCTTAAGATTGCATTACGGCCGACAGTTTTCTAACTCCTGAGCTGACCGGTCACAAGCCCCTTGGACGAGCGCTCGGCTGAAGCGACGTCGCAGCGTGCCGGACACAGCAGCGGCAGGCGGCTGGCCCTGCTCCGGCGG
>NW_010542036.1:0-13555 GCF_000687285.1 Phaethon lepturus
GCAGCTTTTTTTCCTCCTCTCGCAACTCAAGTAACTTTCTTGGGGGGCTCAGCTACTCGGACTGGCTCCTTCCCAGTTGTCGCGCTCTCTGTCACTCTGGTGTTAAGGAATACTTCGCTCCCTGGCATGTGTACGTTAATAGTACCCAGCTATTTCCCCCTCCTACGAGTTCCTTTAGGCATAGTTTGAATTACTTGAAGGTGACAGCTGCTTATAGAGCTGGTTTTCTCCTCTTGTGCTATTTTGTAGGTAAACCAAGATATATAAGGCTTTGTTTTTTTCTCCCCCTTGGGTCTTTTAATATGGCAGTAGTTTTATCAGTGCAGTTTTTTTATATAAAAAATAGTTGTAACTTTCTTCTCTCCTGATTTCACGCATCTAGCCTTTGAAGTTGTTTTTTTTTTTTAAATCTTTTTTCCCTTGTATGTTTAAGACAAGTAAAAATTCCCTGTGCAACATTGCTTAGTAAGGATAAATCTCACTGCTTGCGACTTGGTTTCATACCTCCAGCATGCCGAAGTTTAGTTGATCTCAAACAGTGGAAGATTTTTTTTTTCTTAGTGAAGACTGAGAGCTCAAATGACTTTGTCTTGCTGCTTTAGAACAGAAATAGTGCAGTGTAGGAGAGGCTGAGCATGCGGTCGGAGCACTGTGGATGCCATCTCCTTGGTGCAGCGTGGCTCAGAGGAAAGTTTTGGCATGTAAAGGGCCAGGCTGGCATAGGAGACCCCCGGTCAGGTCGGTGAAGGAGATGCTGTAATCAATCCCCCACGCTGACACCACCGGAATATCTTCTTTGTATTGCTAGGCAACTGCACAGATCCTCAGATTTATTAGAAAGGCTGAGAAATCTAACCTAGTTAAATAGCTTCTTCATTGAATAAGCAAGATGTGGAGCTATTTTTAATTTTTTTTTTATTTTTCTGTTTTTTCCTAACTGTGTTTCTGTGTTCTCGACACTTCTTATATCAATTCAGATTAGATCCTCGGCTTTTGATGAATCATTTAGCCAGATGCCTAGAAAAAATGAGTTTTCTGTGAAAATGGCAAACTTTTAACAGGGCGGAAAACATTTTATGTTTTAGGGAAGTAGCAATATAATACAAGCTATGTAAGGTAAACACATGCAAATTTAGGGATTAGCCAGATGTTTGCATTATTTTCAGAAAGCCATGAAATATTTTGGTTTAACCATTGGTTCGGGGGGATAGGGACCGTGAGGTTTCCTCATCACGAATCAACTTCCACCTCCTATTTCGGTGTGTTCCTTACTATTCAAAGTAAGAGCAGCTTATTTTAATAAATAATGTTTTCTGAGCTGCCTCTATTAATGAACTTAAAAGAAAGTTTCCTCCTCTTAGACTGTATATCTGGCATGAAGTACAGTGGTCTGGACTTTGTCCATATAGCTGATTTTTTTTTTTATGGTAAAAAGCAAAGCTTTTCCGACGCACTTTGTCTCTGAAATGTCAGGGAAGTTTGGAGAGACTCCAGCTCATGCCACCGGTGCATTTTCACATCTTCCATCAGGTGGTGCTGTCTCCATAACTATTAGGATGCAAATATCTCCTGTCTCGTTCCGATTGAATTATTTTTTGCAAAGCCTGATGCGTTTATTCAGTAGCCTTCTGTTAAATATGCCCGAAAAAACGCTATGCAAGAAGCTGGCTAAGTTTTTTGGGGTTTTCTTAATGATAGTTAGGCTAAGAAGTAGGAAAGCCCAAGTCAAGACAAAACGGTATTCAATTCCTCCCTGACCTGCACAGTGGCTGCTGCTGCTTCATATTATTCACAACATACAGAATGAGAAACACTACAAAGTGGCGGCAGAACTTCGATAGCTTTTTACTGGAATTCTTAGTTTCATATTGAGGGAGCTGGTTAACACTTACTACTTCATGTAACTTCTGTATTTCTCTATAACTCTCTTCCCCAGCGATTACTTGCAGTTGCCTGCAGTCTCTTGTCAGTTTGTAACTGAAGGTATGCTCTTGAGGTTCTAAACTTTTTGTTAGTTTTCGGGTCGGCTAGTAATTTATTTCTTCTGCGTTCCTGTAGAAAAGATGGAAGGAACACCAGGTAATTCCAGTAATTGCCGATTCTTCAGGTTTTCGGAAATTAAGGAACTTTGTTTATGGGGAATTTTGCATATGTGTGGTGGTTTTGCCACCAAATACATGGAGTATTCTTGCAGTTGCTGTGCACTGTGCTACAGTCTGTTTTGTGTGCATTTTTAGCATGACAGAGCAGAGAATAGATTAAAACCATTGTGAAAAAGCTTTGGCGGGGGAAAGTAGGCCAGTGGGTTTATGTTGGGACTGTTCACCTGAACGCCAGATTACTTTGATCCTTGTTTTTCTTCCGATGTCAGTGTTTGCTTTATTTTTTTCATTGTCTTTCATTATCACTATGGCACAGCTCCTGAACATTGGGATACGAAGCTGTTTGCTTTCAAAGGCTGCTCCCACATCATAAAGTTGAGGCAACTTTTTTTCTTTAATTGTAAAACTACATGTGGCTTGTCCAGGGAAGATGAAAGGGGAGCAAGGGAGCAAGCGGCAAGGAATTTTGGGGAGAAGAGTGATTCGTTTCCGAGGAGTTAATTTACTCACAGGTTTTGCTGTCAGTAAATTGGCAGTGAAAAATGGATGTTTCTGAGCAAGCTACTCTGTGGCAATTGTTAACAATGCAGCCATTTAACTCAATGATCGCTTTTCACTCCTCTGGGGAGCTGTTAGCACTACAATTCAACTTTATTTTTCATTCCTGGCTGACTTGACTTGTTTTCTAATACATAAACAATTAATATTAAGAAGGTGATGTTGCGAAGCTGCCTATTTGACAGTGGCAATGAAAGGTCAGTGTGTGTTTGAAGGCACATGTGAATCTGAACCATAATCCTTCTCTTCTACAAGTGCAGAGCCTTTTTTTACCGTTCCTCCTTCTGAAAGTCCCTCAACTCTGCTTTTCTTGTTTAATTCTACTTTTTTAGTCTGTTATGCTCTATGTGCAGGTCCCCATGCTCTAATTTTCATTAATACTATGGGAATGATTTGGGACACTTATTGTAGAATACGATAGTATTTTTTAGAAGGCACCATCTGTTACCATGGAAACCTGTATAGTGGTGAAGATATAGGTCTGAGGCTTTGTGAACCTCAAAAGATACGGACAAGGGTTGTTTCATAGGAACAATTACTTTTGTATATAAAATCTAGTTAAGTGGAGAGAAGAAAGGGAAATGGATCTGCTCAGTGTTGCACTGACAATCCTCCTTTTGCGTAACACTCTGCATGGAAGGATCAGTGTCTCTGATTCTGTCTCTGTATATGGTGGGGTTTTTAAGCTCATTTATCATAATAGTTGTTTTATGCCTCTGGTAATTTTCATTGTAATTTTATAAATGAGGTAAACGGATGTGTATTGGCAGGTATTGTTCTTTGTTTGAATGGTAAGTGCTGAATGTAGAAATGGAAATGTGTGCAGCGTTAGCACCAGAGCTTAAATATTTTGGCAATGAGCAAATCTGAGACTGATTTAACATGGCCCTATTTAAAAAAAAAAGTCAGATGCTGTTTGAAATCCACCTACCAAAATCTGACTGATGTACATATATGTGTTTGCTCACTAACGTGAGCAATAATACTTATCTGTTTTGTCATAGAAATACTGAAGCCTAGTTAACATTCATAAAAACTCTTATGATGTTTGGGTGACGAGCAGCAGGAGTGCGTGTGTGTATTGCTATATAAAGCATATGTCCTTTAGAGAGATTTCTTAATTTTTTTATGGAAACTGCTTCGGTCTGTTTCCTCGGTGTCTTGTACAGCGTAGCTAAAATATGTAATGAAGCTTCTAAAATGCGCTTGTAGGTACGCTCATAGATGAGGCCGTCCTTGCAGGGAATCTTGAGAACAGCAGCGCGTGGAGGTCACCTGCTGTTATAAACTGACCCAAGTTGAAGTCCAGGTTTCCCACGGCGGTGCAAGAACCCTCCCCGTGCCTCCCGTTGCCTCTGTACCAGAGGGCTCCACTTCTACAAAGAACAGCTTGTGGGTTGATGCTTCGTGGCTCTGTGGTGCTGTTCTTGAGAAGAATATGGTGCACTTGGCTTTTATGGTATTTCTGAACATTTTATGGAGCGGTATTACGTGGCTCATTTAAGCCAGTATGTTTGGCCCCGGGTCACTTTTTTCTGGTACAGTTTGTGCTTTCTGGTTCTCTAATTTCTCTTCTGATGGTGCTCTTCCTGTTTGTGCTAGTTAGCACTACTTGGATATCACTTCATTTAGATGACACTTGCTTTTTTGGGGAAATTCTTACCCATCTCTTGACCTATCGCCTTCCTGGCCCTGTGTTGCATCTTACTTTTGAATGCCACTTGCCTGCTGCTACGCTGCTCTTTCCAAGCAAACCCCAAGGAAAAGAGCAATCGTACGTACCCCAAAGCAGACACGCAAAGAAGGTGGATGTTGCTGATGGTGTCAGAAAGCACTTGCAACCTGACTCTCTTTCTGTACAGTTGTAATGACGTAACAAGCAATTGCTTCTAGAGTTCATTATCACAAGCTCCAAAGATCATATATTTTCATGGTGGAAACGACAATTACTGTGTCTTAATCGGACTATACATCATTTAATCAGACCCACTTGTTTTTTAATATCCGATAAATATATCCCATCTATCATACCATGGTTCAGAGATGTCGGATACTCTGCAAGCTGGATGGCAGGGCTTTGAGTTCCAGAGGAAAATGCTGACTGGTTAGTTAAAACAGGGACCTTTCTCCAAAGATGACTGTAAGTGTTGTTTACTGCCATGGTTAAAGATGATATAATTCTGGGGAGCACAAGCATATCCACCTGTGAACAAGACAGGAAACCCCAGGAAGAGTGAACTTGTTCAGTGCTTGGTTCTCTCTGGCTTTCATGTTTTAACTAGGGCTTGTAAATCAATTCAAGGCCAGCCTCTTGATTTCCTCTTTTCTCCAGCTAGATCTCTCTGGGACTGCAGGTTTGGGAATTCCAGCCGACTTGAATTCTGCCATGGTTTGAAGCGGTGCCGCTCATGCAGTTAAAGAATGATTGAGCTGCTTGTGAATTTTGGGAGGATGGGACCTGGCTCTTGTTCATTGATATTTTTGAGTTCATGTCTCGGAAAGGCTGTGGGGTTTGACAGCTGATGATGTTGTGTGGGCACAGATCAGTGTTGCAGCCGGAGCAACCTGCGGTTACGCAAACCTCTTTATACAGCTACGCGGTTTCCTTTGTACTAGAAATGCTTAAAGTATCCCATAGCTCATGTTTTCGCTGCAGTGTCTTCAGGTCCAATGTCATAGAGGAAACAGTTTATCGTGCTTTTTTTCACATACACCCTTGTCATAATCTCTGCTTCATTCCTGGGTGGTGACTATGTTAAATGACAGGGAAGCAGCTCTTGGCTGCTAATTCAGCTGCACGTTGAGCAAAGGAGGGCTGTTTCGCTACTTGTCCTCTGCAGTCATGTAAAGAACAACAATATCAAGAGTATTACAGCTTCAAAGTGGATAAACCCTGGATTACGTTGGGAATGAATCCTTCTCTCTTTGAATTCGAAGAAAATATCGTTACCTGCTTGAGCAGAAGTAGGCCTTCGCATTGTACTGGGGATGATATTCATGAAATGTTGTGGTTTTGACTCCAATACTACTGAATTTGTCGCTGTTACTTGAATGACCTTAATCTGCATGTGTGTGAATCTTCATTACCTTAGTATTGACTCAAAGGTCAGCTCCTCAATTATGGAAAGAGAAGCTTTGCGAATAGGAAAAAAAACCCCAAAACCCTAAATAGGCAAATAAAGCAATTGTGTGCAGTAGGCTTTCAGGCTCTTATTTTAATGAGAATGGTATTGGTGCCACATGGTTTTGTTAAGAGGATAATCAAGACTGGTAAAGGTGTTGCTTGGCAGAAAGTGTGTGTGGTTGTGACCACCTAGTTAGAAGTGGTGTGGGAAGATGAAGTGGGGGTGGGAGAAGGGAATTGAAGCAACTTAACTGCTTGTAGATGGGTTTTTCTTCCTTTGGAAATACACTTATTGGAATTACAACACTATTTGCTGGATAAGCAGAAGAGCACTTCTGCCAGCAAGATGGGATGCTGCTGTGCTTGATGGTTCACTTCTCCAGAATACGGATTTTCTATCAATGTGCACCCATTTACGTGCTGGCAGCCCTAATTTTATTCTGCATTTCTAGGTGTGAACTCGGTGCTTTAATAGAAAGAGTTGTTAAGCTGTAAAGTGTAATGTGTTTCCAGCACAACCAGTTGTTTCTCAGGGAAATATTTCACATTTTAAGAGTTTCTTTCAGAGGTGTGTGGCTGAGAGGTATATTTAAAAAAAAACCCAACCAAAAACCAAACACACAACCCAAACCCAAAACACCACCCCCCTGAAGCCAAGAGGCTGTGTGTATATACCTCTATGCTTGACTGCATTGCTTGGTGTCAAGAATTTTTAGTGCTTTGTTCTCTCTCTCTGTTCCTAAGAACTGAAAAGAACAAATACAAATGTTCACCAGCTGCTTCCAATGTTTTCTGTGCAAGTCCCCCTGGTCGCAAGAGGGGGGGTGTGTGTGTGTGTGTACCTGCACTGCTGTTCTAGCAGGGGGACCCGCTTTCTCTGGCCTTTAGCGTGGGTGTGTTTGTGAGCTGGCTGAGCAGGGGAGCTTGTTACCTCCCTTCTCGTTCTGGACTTGATGAGCACAGCAGCTGAACAAAACGAAGTGTCCAGAAGTTGTCATGTCCATCAGCAAGCTAAAGCAAATTGCTCATCTTTGCGCCTTCCCTTAAAAATTCCTTTTAAAGTTCAGTGTTGGTTTGAGGCAGAACTCTTTCATAGAATCATTAAGGTTGGAAAAGACTTAAGATCATCAAGCCCAACTGTAAGCCCAACACCACCACACCTGCTAAACTGTGTCCTGAAGTGCCACATCCACAGGTTTTTTGAACGCCTCTGGTGATGGTGGCTCCACCACCTCCCTGGGCAGCCTGTTCCAATGCCTGACCACTCAAAGAAATTTTTCCTCATTTTCCTAATATCCAATCTAATCCTCCCCTGGCGCAACTGGAAGCCATTTCCTCTTGTCTTTTGGTTGCATTATTGGCTCTGACTAAACAGGACGTAACCTTCTGATAAATTTGACTTTCAGATTGGTGGCTTTCGGCGCTCTGTGCTCCTGTGGTCTGGTGGTTCACTGCCAGCACTGACTCATTCTCTTTAGGGCAAAAGGGTCTCAGAGGCACCTGTAGTGCTCTGCTCGCGTCCTGCCGGCAGAAGGCAGGTAAAGAGGCAGTGATGGCCGGTTCGCTTGCCAGCAATCCAGTTATTTCATGGTACTCGTGCATACAAATACATGTCGATAATTATTGCTGGGGATGCCGATGACTGTTTGGATGCTGCCTACTTGAACTGGCCCTGCTATTTAATTTTGGGGCAGGGAGTAAAATTCATTACATCTAGGGCCAGTTGAAAAGTTTCTACGAGTGTGATCTGAAACTTGATTTTTAAGAAAACAGCTGTTCTAACATGAGCAGTTCCCCTGCAGTTCTTGAGATTCAAACATTCCAGAATGAATAAGAAAAATAATCTATATAATCTAGTATAAAAGAATAGGTTTTAATGAATCTTGTAGGGAGTCTCACATGTACTTTTTAAAAAGGGACTTTTACTGTGGAAATGGTGGTCAAAACACTGCTCCAGCTTCCGGAGTAAATGATTTTTGTTAGCAATAGTCTCCTAGACAAAGAGTAAATACATTTTTATGATTAAAAAATGAGAGATGGTGTATGTACTAACAGATATCAGCACGTGGTAGCAATAACCAGAGAGGCGGAAAGCTTGGAAATAAACAACCACGCTGTCTCTGTTGGCACAGGGATAACCCTGGAGACTGCCAACGCCAGAGCCTGCGAAAATAAGAGTATAATTAATTGTCCTTAAATGAACCTACCAAGCAAAAAATATCCCTCTTAAAGTAAACTCTCAACTTTGCATCTTTTATTATAAAGCTTTTCCATGTGCCAAAGGCTTTAACATTCTATAATGTGCCTATTTACGTTTCTGTGCGAGTTTAGCGTAAAGAATCAGCATACTGAGTATAGCCATATTGGATGCCTGTTTGACTCTTGCACTTTGATGCTTTTCTAGCAATAATACAAAATTATTTTGCAAAAATGGGTGAGCAGTAATGTTTTGGATCAAAGTCCTGGTGGTGTTTGAAGGTCACTTGGCAGCTACCTATATTAAATCACTCCCCTGTTTGCTTTTTTTTTTTGAGGAGGTTTTCTCTTGCTTCTAGTGGTTGCTATGCCTGTGTCGATGTAAAGAGCTCTCATGACGAGAGCAGAAAAGTGTTATTCCCTCAACCTCCCAAAAGGCTCTGTGCTGATGGGCTTCTATTCCTACTGGAATATGTATTCCTAAATTAGTGAATTTTGTGGAAAGTAGTACTAAATTTCCTCATGTCACCTAGTGTAATTCCCAGCGGTCGCTGACTTCACGGCGACATGCAGGTGTTTGGGACCTGGAGCATGCAGTAAGCAACAGAAGCGTTATCAGTACATGACACAACCTTGGAGTGTATTCTGCTTGCCAAGGGTAATTTATGTCAAAATCTCTGAAGAGAGTGCAGAACGAGTGTTTGGGTTATATAGCATATAGCAACTTACCCATAACATGCTTCCTCACGGTATAGGGGATGGCAGAAAGATTACTCGTCAGGATTAGACTTCAGATACAATTTCCATTTAAGTTCAGGAGAAGCTTGGAAGTAGTTCCTTTGTAAGTTTTCCTTAGTGAAGGCAAACTTGAAAGAACTGCAAGGTAGAGAAATAATATTGGAGTTAAGAACTGTAGGCAGAAATTTAGCCTTGATCTTGGGAAATATTGCAATAAAGACCCAGAGTAAATGTTATTTTGAATGGATGAGAGAAATCTGGGCGTGATTAATGCTGAGATTTTGAGAGAACTGACAATTGACAGCAGATCTGCATGCAACTGAATATGAATTTAAAAAGAAGCAAGAACACTAAAGGCAGAATATGCCACCTGCTGTGTATGTAGTTTTATAAAAAAAAAGTATGTTTGGAATATTCCCCTCAGCCGTGAACATCATCTCATTCCTGAGAGTGACAAATTAAAGTGCTGAGAGTACCTACAAGTGACAGCGGTTTCTCTACTTTTGAGCACCAACTTACAATATCTAAATACCTTTTAGCTTCGGGACCTGTAACTGAGAATGGAGCTGTGAAAGGGAGAGCACCTCGGAGGAAGGACGAGGAAGAAGGGAGAATTACTTAACGTGCACCAAGAAAAATAGGATGAGATTAAAACAAGGGAATAATTTAGTACAAGCATTAGGAAAATCTTATTGCAGATCTATGAGGCTGTGGAATTGTGTCCCAAAGGAAATGGTGGAAACCCTCTTGCCTGAGTCATTTTAATTTAGACAGGACAAAATAATTGTCTATCTTCTGTAGAGGTGAAAAAGTACTGCACTCTGTGAGAAAACAAATTGACTAATCCACTGCAGGCTTTTTTTCCCCCCCTCTAAATTTCTAACTGTCTTGTAATGCTGTTGAAGAGGGAAACGAGGAGGAGGTATAGTGAGGGGGGGAAAAAAAAGGATGATGTATTTAGCATATAATAAGTGTAAGTGGTGTTAACACATACTAATGCTTCTCAACTTGTTTTCCATTCACCTGATTAAATATCTGTTGCTTATCTAATAAATATCAGCAACATTATGGTAAAGTCAAGACTGCATGACTGTATCATGTCCCCCTCCAGTTCCTCCCGCTCCACTCCCCAAATCTGTGTTGAAACTTGATCCAACCTGGGGGCAAATAGGGAGTGCAGTAATAAAAAAAAAAAACAACAAAACAAAACACAAAAACAAACAAAAAAACCCCCAAAAAACAACAACAAAAAAACCCACAAACAAAAACCCCACAACCAACCAAGAAGAACCACCCCCAAACACAAGTGCCATGTATGATTTGTAGGTGCTGGAAAAGTGGATAACGTACACATCGGAGAGAGGAGGAGTGTTGAGCACGTGATGTCTCATTTCTGCACCAAAGTTCCCAAATGATTGCGAGTTGTTCAAGCCAAGCTTTGGCAGGCGAGCGCTGGCTGTTACCCCAGCGGGCCCAGAGTTGGGGCTCTGGATGTAACACCCAAAAGGGCTTTGGAAGCGGTGCCGCTGCGTTTCCAGTGAGTAGGTTTGATGTGGATCGCGCAGAACCCTGAAAGATCCCTGGGTGCTTCAAATGGGGAACGCGGCGTGAAGATGGGTACCTTCCAGGGATCTCCCTTTGAGTCCCTGAAAGGGGATGGGTTGATCCCGGTGCTGCGAGGTGGGGCGGTGAGTGCATCTCTGAATGTTTGTGAAGCAGCAGAAATTCTATAGCTGTAGAGAAATCCGAGAGGAAATTAATAATCCTCTGTGGAGATCAGTTTGCGTCGCGTGCAGTAAATAATGCATGGGGCCACGGAGCTAACAATAAGAATAAAACAAAATATTGAATAGCTGCTCATTCGGTAAGTACCATCCATCTTCTGCGTAGAACAACAAAAGGTCCTGTGGCAGAAGAGAGAATGTGTTCAGGTAATTTTTTTTTAAAGTCAAACCTACAAGAGGACTGATACACAGGGTTTTGCGGACAACCTTCTGCTGGAGCAATTAATACTCTTCAGAAAGCTTTTGATTATTATTATTATTAACAATATTGCTTTTTTATCTCCTTTTGAGATAGGGAAGCTCATCACCAGAAAGAGCTGGACATTAATTTGGGGGCTTGAGTGTGTTGCTGGGGGCTTGTGTCTGGTGCTCTGGAATCATGAGCTGGTCTGTGTAACTATGCAATACTCTGCCTCTCTTTTTTTCTCTTTTGTACAAATCACCCTAGAATCGATACACCAGGCATACAAACAAAAGTTTGGATACTTGGGCAGAGTGAGCTGTGCCAACAACTCCTCTGTAAGGATTGTGGAGGGTTGTGAGCGATTGTATTGTGACTTGGGCTTGACCTGCGAGCAGGTAGTTGGGCTACAGTGAATGGGAATTTGAGGTTTTATGATTGTTTATAAATGCCTTTACTACACTGCACTCATTTTATTCCTTTTGTTTGAATCAAAATCAGCATCGTGTATGCAATTAAAGTCATCCTGTGCTTTATTCATGTTAACTGAAATAGTAGAAAGCTGGGTGGGGAAACCAGTGCTGTTGAAATTAAATTGAATAATTGATTATTTGAATCCCATTAAAGAAAAAAGGAGCTGAGAAAATAGACTGCGTTATTTATCAGCCAACTTGAGGGAATTCATGTCTTCTGAAAATTAACTTCAATTCTATTCTTTTTGCTATTGTTCTCAGTATTTACATTATTGCACTGTTGAGAACAACTAATGGGTTTCTTCAAAACTTTCTCCTCTTTCTTCATACCCTCAGGCTTCCAAGAGCTTGCTCTGCTCTTTCCTTTTACAAACCATATATAGTGGCCATTCATTCCTCCTGTGTTTCCTGCCATGCCCGTGACTCTTAGGGGATGTTCTAGGAATTTATTGTGGCACAACGGCGGGTGTGTGTGCCTGTGTGCTTGCAACGTATGCTCAATAAATATGCAGATCAGTTACTGTTCTGAGGCTGTAAAGGTAAATGGATTTATTTTGGAATCCTCTCTAAATTCTCCTCTTTGCTGAAATAACTCTCTAGTAAGAAGGGCAAGAAGGTAAGAAAAATTCAGTGGTTAAAAAATGTTTTAGCAGAGCTTTTTCTGAGAGGATTTTTCTTAGTCCTCTGTCTTAAAAGCTAAATGTCATACGTGTTTGATGGGAGAGAGTGCTGTGGTGGCTTTGCGCCACGCTGGTGGTTCAGGGAGGGAAGCCCTGACTGGGGGGATCTCCTAGTGTCACTGGGCTGCTATCAGCTCCTGGGTTTTGTTTCCCAAGGCTGGTACTCAAGCTCATCCCAACCAGCCATGAGTGTATCGCAGGCCTGCCAGCTGTGCTGCAGGTTAAAGCATCTTCTGCTGAGGATCTCGATGTTGTGGAAGAAGTCTGTGACAGGCCACCAAAAGACTGGGGGAAGCATGGTGAGATTAGTAAGTTTGCTTTTTACTGCTGTGGATTTAGTTTCCATTGGCATCTAAGGGATGCAGGAAGGAAAGGTGGTCACTCTTCAGGATATCTGTGTCAGTATGGTGACTTAGTTAATTGTTCAGAAATAGATGTGAATTTTTTCTTTTATGGGAACTTGGGACAAAACAGAAGCTTGGAAACTTAAACTCAAACTGCTGTTTATTGATCATATATGTCCATAAGATGCGGTAATGAAATAGTACAAAGTAATGGGAGCGGGAATCTCATATTCAAGCCGATATTTCTGTAGGACTTGACCTTGACTGTTTCTACTCCCTTCCTTCTACTTTAATGCTTTAAAAAGAAAGTAAATACAGATCAAGAATTATTTGTTGTATTGAATGCTGTTCCCAGGATATCTCTCTTCAGATAACAACTTCGATTCCAAAGATATCAAGAAAGAGGAAAATGTTTACATTGCCATTTTATAGCAAGGCAAATTGAGTACAAGAATATTATCTGTAATATATGTATAATTACACAAGGGAAATGATTAAGGAAAATGTATTCCAAGATGAACATGATTCAAGGTCTTCCCTTCTAGTCCTTTATGATGCTTCACTGTTAATTAATCTTTTAGAAGTAAGTATATTGCGGCCCTGTGCACTTTCTCTGCTCCTGGTTTTCCAGGAGAATTGAAAAGCTCTGACTCGCCATGCTTGTGTTGTAATCTCACAGGTGAAAATGAAAGCTTGCCCATTTTAGCTAACTTTAGCTTTCCTTGGTGACAAAGCAGCCTATTGAATGTTGTACTGAAGTCATGCACATTGTACAAGAAGTGTGCTCCCTTCATAATGCTTTTTATACTTGCAGGAATGTCTGCATTGTGAGACGCTCGGGCAGGGAGTAGACAAATATTTTTCTAATGCTTAGATCAGGCATTTGGAGGCTCAGGTCTTCTGATCCAAGCTCTGTCCCCATCTTGTTTTATAACCCTGGGCAAGTTAATTTTTCCATGTCTCGATTAAGTTTATTGTGAATGGCATATATGGGTTTTTTATCTCCCAGGAATTTGGGGAAGCTTAATTGGCACTGGTTGAAGTACTTTGCGATCTGAAAAGCAATGAGTAGAATGTGTTTTCAGCCTGTCTCCCCTCATTCCCAATATTCTCAAATGATATCTTCTCTGGGAAGTTTGATAAGATCTTGACTGTCATCCATGAACACGCATTGAATGAAAATCAATAGACCTACTTATATTTTACCTTCCAAATACTAAGTGATGTACCATTCTTCCTTGTAGGAAGAGGTACCAGTCTTCTGCTAACCAATGGAAATGAGAACTGGTGGTCCCACCACTACCCACTTAAAAAAAAAAAAAAATATCTGTCAAACTTGTATACTGTGGCTTGTGTCTTCCAGAATTTCTTTCAG
>NW_010542037.1:0-3615 GCF_000687285.1 Phaethon lepturus
GGCACACCAGGCCGGCAGCCTCTGCTGAGAGGGCAGCTCACCCAGAGGCTGCCACTTCTGGCTTTTAAAGCCCCTTAGCAACGCTGGCCCTGGCTGCAGCTGGACCCCCTCCCCAGCACCTTATTGGGTCGGATAGCTGCACTGACATCCTTTCTAGCACCAAACAGCTGAGATTAAGGGCTTGATATTAATTGTGAACAGCCTTTGGTAATTGTGGTACCTGCCAAAGTTTGGGCTGCAATGCCCACAGCTGCGTGCCTTTAATACTGCACCTAAACACGTTCCTTGGCGTGGGGGCTGTAGCCATGCTTTCCTTCGCCTTGCTCTGAAGCCAGAGTAGAGGTGCAGAAATGAAACAAAAGGTTGGGCTGGGGTTTGCCAGTGAAGGTTTGATCTGATTTCATGTTTTCTAGGGTTGGTGTCTCACAGATCCCTACTGAGATGCAAGTATTGTAGGCTGCAGAAGCAACAAACTTTTCTGGCAGGTCATGAGAGCACTACAATTCATGTTACAGAACCTCTCTTTTATTTGCTTGTATCGCTTATTTTTGTTGAATACAATGAGAAAGTTTCTTTTAATTAAGATGATGGTAGCCCTGCTGTGTTTAATTAGATGACCATAAAGCTCAATAGTCTGTTCTCAGACTTGAATTATAACCTACATGATTTGTTTTGGTTTGTGTAGCTGTCATCAGAAAATGGATTTGATGATGAGTCAGTCTCTGGTCAGGCCACCCAGAGACATCATTAATAAGTTAATACATGGAGTGATGTGTATACTACCTCCTTCTACAGGCCTCTGGACATGCCAATTAGAAAAAGAGCAGCAGTTATACGCATCTGGAACTTATCCCATATTTACATACTTTAGGAATACAGCTCCTCATTAAAATAATGAACACTTTGTTACTTCTACCATGGGGAAAAAAATGGCTGAGCTACAAATCTAGCACTCCCTTTCCTCCCTTTCACGTCAGCCATTATTCAGAGCTTGACCCATTTCTATTTTAAGTCTTACTGATACCCTGAGTCTACAAACCCAGGTGATCATCACTCGTGGGGCACTCATCACAACCACCTTTAGATATGCGCAAGGTAGACTTTCCTACCTGAATCGGTGAGTTGAGGTTCTCGGTATAGTCACAGTGAGGAGAAGATAGAGAATTTTTAGATTACATCTCAGCAGTCTAATTTTCATTACCTACTTTAAGACAGGATAAATTGCAGTCCAGACTGCACTGACTCTGCTGTCCAAGAAGAGACTTGGAGGTGAATAGCTCAGGCAAAGCTGATGGCATTTTGGACACTGTTCTTAGCGAAGTCGCATGATAGGTGCCCAACCAGCACAACACAGAATGGCTGAGCTGATGGGAAACTTTGTAAGAAGTAAACTGAACCTAGTCTTTCTTCTGAAGCAGCCTCAAAGATGGTTAAGAATGATTTTGACTGGAAAAATATTACATTTCCCAAAAGACATGCTGTACACTAAGGCAAATTCCTGTACAAGCCACAGCTGTTATAGTACAAAAACTGTGTGATACTCTGGTGTCCAGGTGTTGGATAAAGGACAATTGTTTCTTCTTACTATATTTAAATAAAAATGCAGTAGCTAAGGACCTTGAGCAGGACTGTAGTGATAGGTTGGCTCTGACGCAGAACCCCACCAGAGAGTTCTTCTGCAACGCTGGGTAAGCCAAGCAGCAACCTGGGAACACGTGAAAACTAGTTTTGGTGTTTTCTTAAATAAACCAAGCATCTAAAGCTACTCAAAGGGTGACGGTCCCTGCCATGGGAGGCGTGTTGACATTTTTCAAAGACAAAATGACCAGAATCCTCATGTAACCCACTTTACAAATCTGGAAGCTATGACAAATTTCAGCCCTGTCTGGCGAAACTGTATGCAACAGCTGTGTGATCTTACCATGGAAAGTGACAATAACCTTAATTATAAGCTTCTAAACAAATTAAAAACAGATAAAAGTAACAACATGTTCTAATCAAATAACAGGATTTGCTGTAAAACAAAAGCAGACTATAAAGATGCTGGAAAAGAACATATATTAGTATTTAACCACCACTTGGTAACAGCGTTAACAAGTGACAAAAATTCAGCTAAAATAGTGCTTTTTAAATATATTTGCAAGATACTCCTTCATTTTGCTTTTCTGTACTTACAAAAACGACCCCCCACAAAAGCAGCAGTTATTTCTGCAGATTTCAGCACGTACTTTGCAAAGAAAAAATAATTAGGGCTGAGCATTGGAAGAGCTGTGGCTTTTAATCACCTGTTTTTCACATCACGCTTGGTACTTGTTCCACCCTGCGCTGACATGCAATGCTGACATACTCTTGCAGATAGCATCCCCCAAAGGCATAAAACTTACAACATTTGTATGAAGAATCCTTTTCCTTTGAATAATGTTGACTGTAGCTGCATAATACCAGTCGCTATGCAAGTTACATTGTGCAACCTTACTCTGTGGTGAGCATTCGTTCCCTTTATGTCTCCGTTGCACTGTTACACATCTGCCAGTTAAACTCTATGCAACTCCAAAACGTATTGTCTGGAATGAAATAACCAATTATTTCTTCAGGTTTTGTGGCATAATATCCTAGGAAACCAGCAATTACAGAATCAAAGTGGCATCAAATGCCGTAGAAAGGAGTTAGCATGTATTATTCTTTAAATAGCAGTTACATGAACTCATAATAAATGGGTATTAAGTGCTAAATGTATGATAAGTAATTCTTGACAATGCAATTATCCAAACAATACAGGAAAAAGCTGCAAGATGTCATTGTCAGATTCACTTGTGCAAATGCTACTGTGTGAAATAGCAATATTGACGACTGGTTTCTGTTCGTGAACACCCTGGAAATAAAATAGTGCAAGTACACGCGTGCAAGCCAAGCAGCACATTGCTCTGGATTCCCAGCAGCTCTTGTCTGGTAAATGTCATGCACTGGTTTGATCTTTCCTGAGGTTAAGACTTTAATTTGCCCAAAATAAGCGGAAGGGAGCAGGATACCATTTTAACATCTGAGCATGTTATATGCAGTATCTTTTGAAGGAAGCACGGAATGAAGATGGAGGAATTCTGTAAAGTGGGGTGGACTTAAAGAAATACTGATTAGAAGTTATCAGTTCCACTGACGAGGTTACAGAGTCGTTATAGCAATAGGCTTGAAACTTGAGGAATTTCCAGAGGAGCCACATCCAAATGTGAAATAATGGGACGCTGTTGACAGGATAACACATTTAGTTCCTTTAGACTCTTCTTTTTGTCTCAAGAAGAGCTTGCCAACTTGTTTAGCTGGGCAACAGATACAGTCATCACCACCACCACAAGAATCTTTGTCATAACAAGAATCTCAGCCTCCCTCTGATGTCAATCTTCCACCAAAACAGAGGAATTTTCTTTGGACCAGAGAGAATTTCCCTGGAACAAAAAGACCTTTGAAAGTGACTTAGCTTGATTAGCTGGGAGCAAAGGATAGTATCATGCCCGTGCTGTCTTCTAAAAAAATCCTTAGAAATAGGCTTAATATTGCTGCTAGTCCTTTGTTCCCCAAAGTTCTGTCTTCAACTTTCATCTATGTCATTTCTCTCTCTTT
>NW_010542037.1:3646-18362 GCF_000687285.1 Phaethon lepturus
GGGAACTGCTCAGGGGCAACTGGACCAAATGTAAACCTGCAGCATCTGCCAACGGCCAAAGCAACAAGCAGGCAGTGAATCCTGAGTAGCACAACCAGTTAGAACCTAGTGTCCCCCTCAGCTCTCTAGAGAAAGAGAAAAACAGCTGAAACAACTGTTTTTCTTAAGTAAGAAAAGAAAACTCTGTTTCCAAGTAAAACCAACTAGGTCCTGAGCCATATGCTCTGCCAGTGCTTCTCCAGCATGTGGACCATAAAGAACTGAGACACAGAACTACATTTACATCTGTAATCCAGCAAACCCCTCATGTTGTGAGCATTTGTCTGGATTTTTCTTCAATTCTGGTAGAAAGGTGTGTCTGCAATGTACCCTGCTCTGTTAAGGGAAGGAGTGATGGTACCGCTAAGCTTGTTAAGAATCTATATATACAAAGATACTTAGGAAGGACTAAGGTAGTCAGAGGGGATGCTATAAAAACTTTAGACAAACAGAACAAAACTCGTTGCAGAATAAGGTCTAGGCCTTTACCATGCGCAGTGTTTATTATTCATTAAGAGATGTAACAGAACTCTAGCTATATTTCAGGAAAATTTTCCTGGTTTGCACCCGTTCAAGTCAAAAGTTGATGTTGCCAAATTTGTTGGAAAAATTGAATGAGAAAGGAGTTTTAGCTTTGAGAAAATATCTCCTTTGGACTTATTCCAAGAAACTAAGTGATAAGAAGTCACTTCTGTTCTACATGTCATAATTTCCAGCTGTGAACCATACAGTTCATAAATCCAGATCAGAACGTTTTCCTTCTCCTCCAGAGAAGATTGACAGCTTTATTTTGGACAGGGAGTCTCTTCAAAGCATTCTTTCTTAAAAAATAAGGAAAAAATTCTTGTCTAAATTAAGTAAATGCTGAGAAGAAAAGAATAACATATTTTGAAAAAAAGCAGAAAGCTTCGGTTCAGTTCCTCTTTTCTTTTTTCCTGTAATAACTTCTGGCGCCATATGTTAAAACATTCACTCTTCCTCGTTAGTCAAGAATTAAATTTTATAATTAACTTTCAGATTCACAAAACTGAAGGATCTGAATAATGAGTTTCCTACGGTTTCCCTCCATCTTCAGACCTTCATGCACATATTCAGATCCTGGTCTACCTCACCTGCTGCAGGTCCTGTTCAAATTCTTCTCTCTGTCCTGCTCGTAAGTAATGTTAGTCCTGACTTGCTTACCTAGATCTCAAGAGAAAATTGCTTATTTGTGCCCCTATGCCCATCAGAAAATCTAAATCAAGAGTTGCAATGAAATTACTTAAAAACACGTGTGCTATTAATCCGATTCCCTGGCTTCAAATTTAGGCATATGTAAGTTCTTAGTTTTGAGCATTCGTCCATGTCTGCAGTGGAAGCTGCTCATTGTCAGAAAGTCCAACAAGTGCTCCAAAAAAGACTGCAAGAAGTCTGCAAGGAATGATCTCTTTCAGAGAAAATGCTCATTGAGAGCGTACTTTGGGATGGAGCTTGCAAACTGCTGTCGCTGCCAGGAACATTAATGATGTGCTGAGAAAGCCACTATTACATCCACACACGAAATTATATATATGTACATATTCTGAGAGTTATACAACATAAAAAAAGATTACTGAAGGATTTCATTCTGTGAAAGGTCAATGGTAACGTAATACTGTAAAGAAGTAGAGCTCCTTGGGGTTTCAAATATAAAAGGAGATAGCCCATTACATAGTTTCATGCAGTGCTAAAAACCACCAATAATCCAAGGAAAGATTTGAGAAAGGCACTAGGTATTCCTTGCACATCCACTCACGTCTAAATAAAAAAATATTTTTAACTAAGAAATCAGCCTGCACTAATACCTACCAAATAGAATTTATTTCAGAGTTTTGTTTCCAGATTTAGAATATGTTCATTCTGTAATGAGATGAAGGTCATCCAAATGAAATCTAGAAGGTTGGTATTAAGAAATCAAGCAGCATGAACACATAATGAACTTAGGGTTGAGGAGAGGAAACATCCCATAACTTTATAATTTTAAAAAATTCGTTGTATCCTTCTGTGGGGGAGTGTCAGAGGAGTACACACTGATTTTTGAGGCAGGGAATCTAATGCCTAGAATGGTACAGATCAAAATCCAAAAAAGTAATACTTCTGTTCCCTGCTCAGCTAAAGTGTGGCCATGGGCAGCTGACTTCAAGATTAATTTAATTAAACTTTAGCTTAGCATCTGCTTTAAGTTAATATTTCTCAAGGGGACAATTCATTGCATCATAGAAAGGTTATCTATCTTAGATGAAATGTATTGCCCCTCAAGATAGTTAGTTAAGAAAGATTAATTTCACCTTAAGTGGAAATATTTTCAAAAGGACCTGTGAGACATGAGAATGTAAATTCTAATGAAATTAATTCAAATTTGCTGTTTTGAAAAATCTCATTATTTCTCTCTCACTGTTCTTTTCTCTCTTACTGCTCTTGTGCTCTGTCTAGCTATGTTGGGAGGGACTGGTGTTCTTAAGTGCTTCTCTTTGGAGAGCTTTTTCATGAAATGCCAGTGGAAGTGTTGCATTAACTCCAGGAAAGAGGGGAGAACCAGCTGGCATACACTGAACAGCTGAGCCACATCTTTGGCTGAGGTTGACTGAAGCCGACCTTGATGTTCTACAGGGCATCATCTAGGCTGGGTCCCAACTGTCCTTCATAGTATTTACAATCCTTTTATCTTTTATTCTTGATAGGCTGGTTTTGTTGCTTCACACAATAGGTGAAGCTGTGCACTTATGTTTGACAAATACACGATACTCACATGGGGATGTTGTGGGTTGTGGATTAGAGAGAATTGTTTGCAGCATCAAGACGTGGGAAGTTTGTGCTGTACTTAGATCAGCTCAGAACAACTGTCGCCTCTCTTTCATACAGTTTTACAACATGTATGCATTTAAACTTGTCTTGGATAATCTCTTTGGCTACTCTGTCACCTACAGAGGCACTATAAGCACAGGAGAAAATGTCAGGCACCAGTCATCTGGTTGAGATTCAAGAGCTTTTCCTCTGGTGGGAGGCTGAAGTACCACTGCTGCCCAGATGATCTCTGGATTCCATAATAATTTACAACAGTTTCTTCCAAACATAGAAAGTACGAGCACGTTGTCACTAGATGTTGTATGACATGGCTGGTCTTTGTGCAAGAATGGAACTGGGGAATGGAGAAAGCTATTCTAACAGCAGAAATTTCCAGTGTGTATGATAACTACAAATCATTGGAAAAATATAAAACTGAATTATGTGCATGGCTTTGTTACTGAAGGGAGACAGAGGTTCTACCTTCACTAACCTTTGGGATAAGATGTTGCATTTTCTCTCTCCTTGTGTAGCTAAGCAGCCCTTTGGGCAAAGAGGGGTGAGCTCCCTCCTGGGACCCCAGCTGCTCTCACCACAGGTGCCGAGTCCCATTCCCACGTGTCCGCACGAGCCAGCACCAAGTGGCAGTCAGTAGGTTTCTGATCAAACGCTCTTGTGTGTAGAGTCACACAAGCACTCTGAGAAGGAAAGGGAGGTTTCCTTCCCCCAGCATTGACTTTTCAGGAGGAACTTCTGCAAGACTGTATTTTGCAAATGGCTAAAACATGCAGTCTTCCTCCCTATGGTATCTGTCAGGTGGCATAGCCTCATGGGAAGCCTTTGGATGACAATACGTATCCACACGTCTACTGTAGGTTGAGGCAACAGAGCAGCAAGAGGCCAAGTCTTGCATAATATCAGGCCGTTTTCATCATCCCTAACACAACTGGCACTTCCGGCAGAACAGCCCTTGGACTAAACAGATTGTATGATGGATTTCTCAGTGGAAATTCTCGGAGCTGTCAGTGTACGTGCTCATTACGGATGTCAAGAACAACAAACAAATCAGAGTGATTGTAACTAATATAATTAATTATCCACATGGCAGGCAATTTCTACAGCAAATTCTATTATCCTATCTTTTGAAAGTAATACAGAGAAGTATTCTTTGTCTACGTTTCTTGCTGTTATAAAAAGAGAAAAGAGATATTCACAGCAGGTGCCCTGAATTAAAAAAGGTAGAAAATGCAAGACATCTGGGCACTGAGGAAGGCTTCAAACATTACATAACTGTATATATTCATATACAGAACATCTTCTAATAACTGATCCAAGAAAACCCATTCTTTGCATTGTTTTAATGTGATTTTATAAACTCACTTCTTAGGACATTTCTAACCAATACATAAATATGCCACCATGGCTCAAACATTATTAAGCTTTCAATGACAGCAGCACGAACCTTACAAGCTGAAAACGTGACAAAGAACAGATTTCACTGCGCATCAGATCTGCATCTTAATCAGGGAACCCTTCTCCCAAATTGGCTTTAACATGAGAGCAGATTTCTCACATTTTTTGTCAAGTATTTGCAGCTTTTGAAAACGTCCCCTGCTCCCCAGCGAAGGAAGATATCTTCCCCAAAACACTACACTGAAACAATGAATGAAAAAATGTGGCTTTACACCTACTAGTATTTTTTCATCAAGTTTAGAGTGTGCATTCACAATAATGATATATCATAAATATACAGCTAGGAGAGAGCGATTTCTAAGCACTAAAAGATGGACCTGTTTGACCATTGCATCAGTGTGGAGCCACTCTTTCAACTTAAAAATGCAAGCAACTTCCAGGACATATTTGGCAAAGGTTATTGTAGTTCATGAAATGACCATCGAGCATTTTTCTGTAGAATAAAAAATTGTTGACAATTGTCTACAATTTTAAAGATATGCACCTTTAGGCTCAGTTATTACATTGTTGTAAATGGCAAAATATATGTAAAACTCTATTAACACTAACAGAAGCCTTAAGTTCTATGTATTTCCACATACACATTCAGACACACAGTTTGTTATGTTTAGGTGCCTCAATAAAATAATCTACTTGTAAAATTACAGCAGTCTTTTTTGTGGTGTTACATCTATGTGAGGAAGTGGAGAAAGAGGAGATATGTACTGAACTAATGAACGCTTTGGATTAAAGCTGATGTTTAATGGCAGCGCAAATGCTTTGTAAATACCACCTACAAAACAAACAGTATTATTTGTATTCACCTAGGACAGGGAGGTGATAGAATATGGAATAAAATAAACCTCAACTATATAGCTAAGTATTTGAGAATAATTTTTTAGCCATTTTCCCAAAATTATTCCCATGGAATTTCTCATGGAACTGGGTTCTCTGGTAAACACCTGCTTGGTTCTTCAACAGTTCCAAAGTTTTCAAGGATTTAATTTGAATTTGCCCTAAAACTTCCATCAAAGGTTGCTCTGTAAAATAGGAAAGGTGATTTGTTTTTCTTACACTGACCTTTTGCAAAGAAAAGATTTAGACTACTTCTCCTTAGACACTGGGAGGAATGCTTTTCTTACGTTTGGTACAAAATCAATACAAGCCTCATTCAAAAGCCATTACAGTCACTGAAGAGACTTCCTCCACACTAAGAGGGTTTGGATCAAGACCGTGCTTGTGTTACACAGTTCAGGCTAATCCTCTGTATTTGCCTCCTTGTTAATAAATTCTCCCTCAGCTTGTGTTTTGGAAGAGAATGCAGGCACAATATTTGTTTAATCATTTTTAGCATTATGTTACTCGATTGCATTTCTTGGAGCTAACAACATCAGCAACGTTTCTCTCAAGTGATTGCACTGAGTCTAAATATTCTGGAAGCTGTAGGCTGAACAGTGATTAAGTGCAAAGTGGCTAATTTATTTTGGTGCTTACAAAGTATTTCCTACTTTTAAGAGTCAAGCCAGAACACTGCATAGAGAAGCATGCTACCATATTGCTGCAGAAATTACATATTTCAAAGTAACCTTTATAAATGTGTATATAAAAAAAATAGCTATTACCTGGAAAATGCAGTTTTCAGTTCTTTTGCCACATTTTACAGTTTTTAATTCTATTCTTAATTCCTTATTATTGCACCCTTTATCTGAACAGCTAATAGTTATTCTTAATAATTTATTCTAGTCCTGCTCTGAACTATTCTAATGAGACTCCACATTCATCATGCAGTTTCAATTGCAGTCATTTACTTATCCGGAGCAGATCATTTCAGTAACAGCATCTATACTTGCATCATACTCATAATTTTTCAAATACTTCTCTTTTTTTTTGACTCTTATTTTAGTTTCCAGTGGGGTTCAGAGACACAGCAGCACAGCGGGAGAAGGCCATCACGGCCAGCCAAGCCAAGTGCAGTTTTGGACCCCATGACATTATTTTCTACTGCTATTTCATACTACTTCTGTGTGTATGGCTATTTCACCTCCAGAAGAGCGCCATTATTTTAGGCAAGTATTGATTTTCCAAGCATCTATTTTGTTAATATTCTGGTGTTGGGCGTTTTCTTTTGTCATATGTTTGTTTAGCAGCAGAAGCCATGATTTAATTTTGAAGCAGCATATGTTTGAGTACACAGTGTTTTCATAACTTTGACTAGTGTTGATTGATTTATTTGCTGTTTGAATCCAGTGTATTAGCTTGATTCCTAGTGGATGATCTGATTTGAATATGACAGCAATCTGTGGTGCAAAATCATATCTCCATAACTCATTTCAGATTCTCATTATAGCTTTTCAAATTTTATTGCTTTACTGCAGCATAAACTTTATCTGAATTTTCTTGTGTTCTCCTACTAGCTATTCATCAATCTACCCTAAAATGATAAACCTAAGTGTGATAGCAATATACAAAGCCCATTTCTTGGTGGACCTCGGTCTATGTGAGATATTTGGTTTCATTGTCCATGGACAATCTAACAAAGTCATTTCACCTCACTAATGACGCAAAGTGAAATGCATCAACATTTAATTTTCAGTGGACCTTTTTGCTGAGTTGTTTATTAAAATGAAATATAAAGGGTCAGATGCTGATTTCATTCTTGCTGGGATAAATTGTAAACAACTCTAGAGAATTCAGAGAATTTAGCACACTGTAAATGAAATCAGTCTGGCTCAAAAGTTAGCGATAATTCTAAGAAAGTATTTCACCAGAGGCTTTCAGCCAAGACTGACATTCAATTGTAACTGAGCCAGCTTTATGTAAATGGTAAAGTTATGTTTACTAAATAACTTATCCTCAAACAGAATTTAAAATGAACTGTCTAGCTGCAAGGTACTGCTCAAATCCCAGCAGACAGCATTTTCTAGTAACAGAAACTTCAGCTGTTATAGCTTGGCAAATGAATCCTTTATGATGACGGTATGGATTATGTGTTGTCTGGCAGCAAAGATTAATAAGCGTCAGTCAGCCACATCTCCACCATTTAATCTTTTTTTGAGTCAGAAGAAATAAGTAAAGGAGGACATTGACTGGAACCTTTTAAAGAACTGTCTTGAGACATCCTTTTCCCATCTTGTCATCTTCTGTTTGCAGTCTGTGGGTTGCATTCTTTAAAATAAGAAGGAATTCTAGTCGTAGCTCAAGCTGTCTTAAAACATTGCTTCTAACTCTGCAGGTTGGAATCTGAAGAAAACTAACAGCACCTTCAAGGGGCAACAATTTTCAAGGGAACAGCCCCTTGGTGACCAACAGAGATTGAGTGCTGATGCTTAAAGTTTTGCTGATATTTGGCACATCCTGGATTTCTGAGCCATTTTCCTTCAGTGCTGCTGGCCCTTGGCAAATCAGCCCGTTACTCTATGGAAATCATAACTCCAAAAGAGAAAAGTTTGCCTTACTGACACCAAAGGCTCAGTACAGGTCAAGTAAACCCTCAGAGATTAATTTAGATGACAATTTCCTCTCCCAGAAGCCAAAGATTTAGCATTGTCAAGTCATCTTTCATTCCGTAATGCTCAAGTTGTCATCATGAGACTGTTTGGAGAAGGGGAGATTGGGTGAGAGCTAACGCTCGCAGTGATGGATGTGCCCAGTTTTAGACAAGCCATTTCAAACTACTCACCAGGACCCAAGGACCTTTCTAATGGGGGGACTGACTCAGAAGTGTGAGCTTTGTTTCCTCTTCATCATTAATTTAATACAGGAAAGTAACAAGTGAGCAAACAAAAGATGAAGGGCCTTAGCTGAGTCCCAGACTGTGTTTCCTGACTTATCTATACCAGGCATTTCTAATTAGAAGAAAATGCCCCAGTGTTCCCCCCAGTTTTGCATTCAGGTCCTGTAACTCCTACTTGCAGGACACTTTGAAATCAGGCTGTCAGCCTTTATTCACACGAGAATATGCAGGCCAAATTTTTCATTCTTGAAAATTTCATTCAATGCCAAAATTGCACCTGAAAACAGTTATCACTTGAACGATTATTTGCACTTTTTTACCATGTGATTTTTTAGAGCAAAATTGTCGGTCCTACTTTCTGTGGCTGCTAATTACTGTATTTTCACTTAAAAAGCTCATTCCTTAAAGCCTCTTATATTCCCTTTTTTCTTGAAAACTCAAGGGAGTTTTTCCAGGGACAACGTGTGAAGAGCACTGCCTGACTTAATCTGTATCAGTTGTCCTATCAACACCTCTTGGTTTCAGGGAAATTTTCGGAAACGTCAATCCCCAGTAGCTTGTGAAAAATCAGAAGCAAAGAAGTTTTTGACAGAGAAGAACCTTGGAAAAAAAGGGTTCTTGGGGTTGAAAAAACATTAAATATTAGCTGCAAATGTGTTTATCTTACAGTTTTGCTTTTTTAAGCAGACAGACCTGCTCTAAATTTGTGAAAATGCAAAGCTGCTCCCGCTTTGAAGCTGCAGGGCCTTTGGACTTTCCTTCTCTTCCTCTGACACACTATGTTAAAAGTCTTAGGTTTATTAAAAGATATTAAGAGGTGATTTTGGACCCTGGCATCTGCTGGGGATACAACGCGAATGGTGTGTGGACCTGTTGGGTGAAATGTCATTACCTGGCTGGCTGAAATCACCAAGTCCCATGGCCCAAGCGATCCCTTCCAGGGACAACGTGTGAAGAGCACTGCCTGACTTAATCTGTATCAGTTGTCCTATCAACACCTCTTGGTTTCAGGGAAATTTTCGGAAACGTCGCCAGATGAGAGCGGACTGGTCCTGCAGCAGGTACAGAAGTGGTTGAACAAAAGAAATGAGAGGAGAGTATTCATGTGGAAGATTGCTGGATCAAACTGAAAATTGTTGCACTTGTTCTTCTGAAGCACCAAATCTCTCCCTCTCTGCACACAGATTACGTGTACATGGTATGGCGTAGCTTCGCGCAGTGCTACTGAGGATACAGTCCTCAGCAGTGCAAGGCTGGTACGCCGGCTCAGTTCCTCTGCCCCACCACGGGCACGCTCCAAATGTTGAACGGATCTGGGGAGAGAAACGTGGCTTTCTGCTGTTTCTTCAGCATACCTGCCTCGGGGCATCCACAATTCCCTCTTCTCTTGCTATCTCGGACTCACTCTCCTTCAAATCCCAAAATGTGTAAATAGTAGAGATGGGAGCAGGTAGGAACGTGCTAAATTCTGGTCTGTTATTTTTGTTGAGTCTTCTAAAAGACTTGTACAGTCTTCTTGTGAAGGAACCCTTTTTTAAAGAGCCAACTTTGCAGCGCATAACGTTCGGTGCATGATTTATTACATACTGAACTGATTTTATAAATAAATTCAGTAAAAAGATGCATTCATCATCATAAACACAGTGATTACAAGGCCCAATATAAACAGCAGAGAGTGGGAGGGAGGACTGTGTCTCAGTGTGACTTTGTCTGTAGGCTTGCCAATGACAGCCTCTTGCTGGTTATTTGACAGAAGCCATCAACAGGCATCCTGGGAGGTGAATAATTAAGGTAGGATGCATTTTAGCATTTGATTCAGTGGCAACTATTCCTCCAACATTAACAGTGAAATGACACTAATGCATCTGTGTTTTGCTGTTGTCAGAGACTACGCCTGGGTCCCACGATGCCAAAAAGGGAGGAAGGAAGCACTGGAACAAGAGCAACCAACAATTTGTATACAGTTAAAACTTATTTATAGCCTGGCATTTCTGAAACAGGCTCCTCTCTTTTTCACTCAGTGGATACACTTCTCTAGATATTTGTCCCCCACTTGTTCTTCATTGTGGTATATCTTGCACCTGGAAATTAGCCTTCTGAATGTACCAGAGTTGACAGATGAAACCTGAACTACACAAAAGTGTTTGTCATCTATCTACCTTGTGCTGCATATTTCTCCTAGAAACACGATAATTATATTGAGCCAGACTCTTTTATACTTCTGGCTGAATTTATCCCCACAGAGTACCACACAGAATCGAACAAAAAAGAACCACTAAATTTGTAACAGAATCTTTCTACTTAGGTACATCAATAAAAAAGTAGTAGAGGGCATGAAAACTTGTTGCAAGACTCATAAAAAGAAAATTATGGCAATACTGGATCTAGAAAATATGTGAATGAAGGAGAATAAGCAACTTCTGAAATCACTTTTATCAGCTGAGAAGATGGGCAGAGGATCTGGATTTTCCAGTTTGTTTTGAGCCAACTCCTCCACTTGTAGGATACACCTACTTTAAGTTCGTTTGTGCATAGTGAACAGGTTGCATTTCTCAAAAGAGGAAAGTTGGGCATCAGCTTGGAATTTTGGACGTTACCATGGTTTCAATATTTTTCTCTTCTCTGCAAGTCACTAAGATTGCATTACCATCTTCAGAGCAATTACAATTGAAAAACAGGATTTTCTTACTTATATAAGTCAGTGGTCTAGTGCACACACATGAAAACAAGGGAACTGTGCAAAATATTGCAACCCAAAGTAAAAATGGTTATCAAATGGGCAAATAGCAACAATTTTGAGCCAAGGTTACATATTTCTTAAAGGGCCCATGAGTCAATATGTAAATTATTACAGACTTATAATGCAGCAAAAATGTGGAGTATTCAGTGAACTTTTCAAACAAGAGCTTGAGTAGGGAAAACCAGCGAAAAAAATATTCCAATTAGCAAAGCCATTTGCCAGGAACAGAAAATGACTCAGAGAAAATGTCAGTGGGTTCAGTAGCGAGCTACCCTCTCTCTTTGGAGAAAGACAGCTCAGCCTTCTGCAGCCTGATCTGTCTCATCCAGAGTGAGCATCTTTGCTGAAACACATCTCTGAGGCCCAACTGTTCCAAGAACAACTAAGTTTTAGTCTTGCAGGATTAAATTCAAGATATATGGCAAAGCACACACTGTTCCCTCCAGTCAGACCTAACTCAGGTCATACCCTTTAAAGAGTCTGGAATTAATTGCATAGTCTCTCCAGACACAAGTCACGATTTATCTGCTTGGGTGAAGTTTTGTTTATCCCGTAAATTAAAACCTTCGAGTGTAAAATCCAAGCTGCAGAGCGAAGGGTGGGAAGCTGGGTCGTGCGGAGGAGGCTGCGTAACGCCAAGCAGGCGGGAGTGGTGGCCGCGCTGAGCGAGGGGCTGCCCTCGTCGGCAGCGCTGTCCTGCCTGCGGGAACGCGGGCTGTGCCCTGAGCAGGACGGAAGCCAGCCTGGGGCCCCCGGACCAAGAAGGTGCTGCTGTCAGTACTGCCCGGTACAGGTGACACCCTCCTGTTTGTACAGACTTCAGTAGTTTTCTGCGTCCTCCATAGATGTTTTCACTTAGTCGGGGAAGAGTACTCAAGCCTGAAAGCTTTTTGCCAAAAGGAGTTATGAGAGCTGTGGTGAACACAGAGTAAGTAATAAAACATGGGACATTGGAAGGGAATAAACCAAACCTTCTAACATAGCAGCAGGAAGCCAACCCGCTCTGGCTGCAGTGCTAAAAATCATGGATAGTGCCTCCTTCCAGGGGGTGGAAGAAAAAAACCCATTTGTTCTGGAGCAGGGGAATCACACACACACACGTGCTTTTGCACTGGGATGTGTTTGTACCTTGAATCAGATTTGTGCTTTTCTTAAAATTAAGGGTACTTTAACTGTCTTTTTTAATACTCTCTTTGATCAGCTCTCCATTCAAGCGAGATCTGTAACTGAGGCTGAGATGCAACACCTGGGATGTTGCATATAGCTCTTTAACTACTTTTAAATTTCTGGCATTTTTCTCTCTCTTTTTTTTTTTTTCTTTTTCCAGAAGTCCAGTTATTCAGCAGTTAATGTAAACCAGTTTACTCAACAAAATAGAGCCAAACATCACCTTCTAAAGAGAAATAACCCAACCTTTCAAATCACAGCTCCATACACTTTAAAACATCACTACTTTGGGAACTGAACACCTTCTGAAAAGACTATGTAGAGCTAAAGTGTCTCTCCTTTTGAATCTCCATGAGGGTACAGGTAGCTTTTCATGTATTGTTCGATCACAAGAAAACTATGATGGAAAGCTTATATTTAAGTCCCTCCTGGAAAGAAAAAGGTAAGTCTCTAGCACCAGGAGTCCTCATGAGCATGAGCTCTGCAGGCAGCTGCCTGCTGCCAGAGAGGCTTCTGCCGGCTCATGCGCTTTGTCGACTGATCCCTCATTCCCGTAGAGTGCACTTATCATGTTGAATCAACATCTCGGAGAGAAAGGAGGTCTCAGAGTGAAATAAGGTCCCAATGAACGGAACGCATTAAAAATGCAACATCTGGAGCTTCAGTCTCAACTGGTGTTTCAAAAGGGAAGCAAATGTCACGACTCAGAATTTAGGATGAAACAAGTGGCTTTTTTTTTCACCAAACAGGCCAAGAGCTTTATCCTTTCTCAGGACCTCTCTGTTCATCCTCAGTGCGCAGTGTTTTGCACCTAGTAAATTCAGTGGCTACAAATATGTGAACTATTGTGGTGAGGTCTGCAGGTCCCAGAGAGGCAAAGCCTTCTTTTCTGGGAGAGAGGGCAGAAGAGTTTCTAAGAGCTGTTTTAATGCAAGGTCCTCAAGAATATCAGCGCAGGACTACTCAAATATAGGGGCAGATTCCTTCAATCATGGTGGAAGTCTTCTGTAGAAAGCCAATGATTTCCTATTTTTCCTGTTAATATAACCTACATTTAATGTCAGAGAGCTTTCCTTCTTCACCCATTGATCCCTCTGAAGTTAGAAGTTCTCAAGTGAAACAGTTTATCATGGCTATGAAAGGTATTTTCTGCTAGATATCATCCATATAAAAGTGACATATAACTTCATGCTGTGCCATCAGCTGCTCTACTGGCTGCAGATGTTTAGTCAGGGAGGGGGTACCAAAACGTGCAAATAGCAGGATTCTGGAGGCATGCACCTTAAATCCATCAGCAGACAGATCAACAGTTGTCAAACATGTCCTGGACTTGATTCTATCACTGTTATTTCCTCTAAATTTGAGACACAAAAAGAAAAAAAATAAAATTGGGAGACTCAGTCGCAGTGAGATTCCTGGTTTTTTGTGCAGAAATGGGACAATCATCAAGCACTGAATGGAATAAAGCATTGGGTGACTCACATCACGTTGTGACCATGCCCTCCAGCAGAGAGAAAGAGAACAGAATTACAATTTGTGGCATGACTGATGTATTTCAGTATGAACCAGGTAAGTATTTCCTTTCCTGAATCATCCAACAGTGTCCACCCTCCAAACAGGGAGCTGACAAGACAGATCAAGACTATTTCTTGATGTAGCATTTCTCCTGTCCATTTTACTAAACAGCATGATTGTCACTGTTAGCAACATTCACACATCTTCATCTCAAAGAGATGAGCATTTGTAGACCGCTGAAGGTGCCATTTCACAAAGGATTTGATAAGAGATAAAAGGTTTATTCCTGTCTTTAAATGTCCTGAGCAAACCTCCAACTGCACTTGCTGAACTGGATCACCAGATTCCCTGCCAACTTCCCACTACGGTGTACTGAGCTGTTACAAATTTAGAGGAGGTAAAAGCCACCCGAGGTCTCCAAATATGTGTCAGAAAACCTGATTTGCACAATGGTAGATCAGCGTCTGGATACTGCTACTCTTCATAACATTGGCATGGATGGACACAGGACAGAGCTGAGGCTCAACACACGCCAGGATCCCGGGCAGCAAAGCCTCCCCATGGGAAAATACACCAGCCCTGTAGTGAAGATAACAAGTGGCTGTGTTAGGCAGCTGAGAAAATTCAGCTCTGCTCTGTAACACTGCCAGAGTCACAGAAGTGTAGCTAAAATTATGCAATGCACCTTCAGTAACACCTTAAGCTATTTGGCTGGAGCCTCCAGTGCATGGTGGCACTCTGGGACAGCTAAGGTTACTCCCTACCTTAAAATATTTCAACTTAAGTGTAGCTTCATTTCTCACTTTGCTAGGTGTGTGGTGTTTGGTTTGGTGTTTTAACTTAAATGTACTGTCACAAATACTGTAATGATACTCGAACTTGGTTTTGTCTCACAGCAATATAACCAAACCCCAACAAAATTTTTCAGGCTTACAGCCAGTCAGACGAAGTGCAATGTAAACACGCAGAAACCAGCTTTAACTAGCTATCCTGGGAACTAATAGCAAAATTTAGTGGCATCTATGCAGGACTTAATGAGGGCTAATTTACTTAAAATTGCATAACTCTACTTCTCCACAGAAGTTCATGGCACAAAATTAATGTAACAACGAAGGAAATAAAGGAACATAAAAAATGTCAAACCAAAGGACAAAAACCAGCTAGTTAAACCTGGTTTCTGCATGTTTCTACAAATTCTACAAAATGTGTGGAATTCTACATTCTATAATAATAATATAATATAATTCTATAATAATAATTCTATAATA
>NW_010542038.1:0-7813 GCF_000687285.1 Phaethon lepturus
GCTGGCACTCGTGTGCCTCGTCTCGATGCTGGTGCAGACACAAACACGCTTACCAACCAGTCTCCCCTGGAAAGGAAAGCACCGTGCTTCAGTGGTTTTCACTGCATCATTTTCGCCACTGCCGCCCCGAACCATCACCCCCCACAAAGCCCCAGGGAAGTATTTGCTCCCTTCCCCACTGGCCTGTGCCTTTTGTCCACTTAACGTTTCAGAGTTCAAAACCTTGCCTACCGGTTTGGAAGATGGGTGTCCCTGTCTTGCTGCTTCCCCTCAGTCAGTGCATCCACTCTGCAGCTTCGAGGGGCTGCAGCAAGCACACTCAGTGCAGCATTTCTATTTGAAACTGCTCCTGTCCCAGGCACTATATACAGATTTTTGGACAGAGGCAGATAGAGGCGGAGCTGGCATCTTCCATGGGAAAGTTTAGCCTGCTCCTTTTATTTTCCCTGCCCAAAGTAATTTTGTACTGCTGCTCATCTCCTCTCTTTTTACAGCCAGGTCTGCATGTGAGCTGGCCCTCCTGGTGTGCTCTTCCCTTTAACACTGCTGACTTGACTTACCCAAATGCCACTCCTATCTTCAGGAAGGGGAACCCAGAGAACAGTCAGTCTCACCTTGGTCCCTGGGAAGGAGGTGCAAGAAATCCTCCTGGAAACCATTTAAAAGCACATTAAGGACAAGAAGGTGATGGGATTTACAAAATCATGCCTGACCAACTTGTTAGCTACCTCTGTAGAGATGACTTTGCTTGGTGGATGAAGTGAGAGCAAGTGGCTGTTGTTTATCTCAGCTTTAGTGTTGAAAACATTACTGTCTCCCGTAATACCCGCAGAGACAGACTGATGAGGTATGGGCCAGATAAATGAACGGTGAGGTGGACTGGAAACTGGCTGACCTGCCAAGCTCCAAGGGCTGTCACTAGCAGCATGGAGTCCAGCTGGCAGGCAGTCGCTTCGAGGTCGAGACTGGGGCAAACAAATAATGAAGAGGCCAAACAATAAATAACGGCCTGGCGCTAGGACGGAGTGCACCCTCGGCAAGTTTGCAGACCGTATAAAACCAAGGGGACTGGCCGATACACTGCGGGGTGTGCCCCCATTCAGAGGCACCTTGACAAGCTGGAGAAACGGGCTGACAGGAACCTCATGGGCTTCAACGCAGGGAAGTGCAAAGTCCTGCACCTCAGGACGAACAGCCCCAGGCACCAGTACAGGCTGGGGCTGACCAGCTGGAAGGCAGCTTTGCCGAGAAGGACCTGGGATCCTGGTGGAAACCAAGCTGACCATGAGCCGGCAATGTGCCGTTCCAGCCAAGACAAGCAACAGCATCCTGGGCTGCATTAGGATGAGCATTGCCAGCAGGCCAAGGGAGGTGATCCTTCCCCTCTGCCTAGCACTGGTGAGACACATCTGGAGTGCTGCGTCCAGTGCTGGGCTCCTCAGTACAAGAAAGACATGGACTTACTGGAGCAGGTCCAGGGAAGGGCCACAAAGATGATTAAGGGACTGGAGCATCTCTCATATGAGAAGAGGCTGACAGATTGTTCGGCCTGCAAAAGAGAAGGCTCACAAGGATCTTATCCATGTCTATAAACACCCAATGGGAGGAACTAAGACGACAGAGCTCTTCTCAGCAGTGACAGTGAGAGTACAAGAGACAAAGGGCACAAACTGAAATACAGTAAAGTCCATTTACACGTGAGAAAAAATGTTTACTCTCAGGGAGATGAAACACTGGAACAGGTTGTACAGAGATATCCTTGGAGATCCTCAAAACCAGATTGGACATGGCCCCGGCCGATGGACTCTGAGCAAGGGGTTGGAGTAAACGTCAAGAGGTCCTTTCCAACCTCAACCACTCTGTGAAAAAGGCCATCATCCTGGGCTCTCAGTCAAAAATAACTGACAGCATCAGCCTCTGTTTGGGAAATGCAACAGCAGCTACCCTGGGCAAAGAGCTCCCACAGCCTCTCCTTTGTGGCTCTCTTCACTCATGCCTTTCCTGGCCTTAGACACCTGCAGCGACCCTCCAGCCCCTCTTTTGTGCAGTGACCCAAAGAGCCACTGCAGCATTTCACATCAGCATGCTTCCCTGCCCTCCTCCACCACGGCACCTCGCAAATGCCAGATGGTATCTGAGGGTCTTATCAGCATGTGGTTCAGAGACATTTTAGGTGGCTCCTACCTTACGCACTGATGATTTGTCCTCCGTGACAGACATACTTGGGGGCTTGGAGGCCTGGTTGATTCCTGAGGGCTGTGATTGTCACGCACATCTCTCCAGGTATAGGATGGCTGCAAGGTGTGTAAGTCTTGCGGTGGAGCAGAGCGAGTGGGTCTTATCTTCAGGATCTTCTGTCAGGTCCTCTCCCCGGCCCAGCCTTGCTGGACAGCTGTGCTGCAGAACTTCCTCTGCTTGATGCTACCTGGTGCCTCCCGAGCCAGGGACACCTGGGCCACGTCAGCATCCTGCCATCCTTCGCTCACCGCACCACTGCAGGTGCGCTCTCACGCCCAAGCTCGAGCCAGCAGGCTTCTCTTCCCTCACAGCGCACACAGCCAGCAGAGCGCCCGTCGTGCTGTTTTAGGAGCAGCCAACCACCCTTAGCATCACTGCAATGAAGAAGTGTTACAGATGGTCAGGTACTAAGGGTAAGTGGGCAGCAAGACAATTGCCTACTAGCTATATTGCACGCTGATTGTCGACACCAATTAAATAGCTCCCACTGAGCCCTTTGGGGATTACAGCTCTCTCTCCCCACACCCACTTCTGTTAGCACAGGGTCCGACAACCGAGGCTCCTTGCCGCCCACGTGAGATGCCAAGGCCTTGGCTCAGTCACTAGCCTGAAGCTCTGGGGTGCTTTGGCTGTACCTGTACTCAAACAGGAGTGCAGGCTGGAGCCCTGCCGCTGCCCCCATCACGGCCACCTCCTGCTCCGTCCCTGCCCCAGGCACCAAACCCATCCCAAAGAGCCGTTTGCATGCAGCGGTCTCCATCTGAGGAGGGTTGGGGAAACTTTCTCCGGCCTAGAGAGCCTACGCTATGTGCCAGGCTGCCAGGTGCGCCCACCTCCCCACCGAGGACTGTGCATGGCTCAGTCTAGCCCTCAGCTGCAGGGCCCTGCACCTCTAGCTGCACGGGGTGATCTAATACCAGATATCACATCTTCCTGGCCTTGCTTGGCTTGGGTTTCAGCACAGCATTTCAAATCCACAGTTGCCGAGTACCACTGCTAGCTGTTGCACACACCTTTTTAGAAAGTGCTGAATGACGAGGTGCTAGACCTCACTGGAAAGCATTGCCACCGTTTATTTGGTTAGCAGATTCCTGACATCCAATTATTTGGTTAGCGGATTCTTGACATTCAAGACCAAACCGACATGAAATCTCCTCCTACACAGGTGGAGGAGGTGCTATAGAAACCCCCAAGTACCAGCGAGCTGTTGGTGCTGGGCATCTGCCCTGCCCATGCCCGTCCTCCAGCCCCGCTCCTCCTGGCTGGGACGCCGGGCTGCACAGCCCCCACATGCCCTGCCTCCGGCGGGGCCGCTGCTGATTTTGTGGCCCTAAACCTGCTGGTAACATCGCTTTGATGCACTCTCGCGCTCTGTGAACCGCTGCTCAGAGTCTGCTGTGGCTGGGAGGAGGCGGAGGAGGCTTAGGCGCCCGGTTTCTGCAGGGCAGCGCAGCCCCTGCAAAGCAGAGGTCCCTGCAGCAGGCTGCGATCCTTGAGCCTTTCGGTTTCTGTTCTTACTCCGAAGTATTCGCTGGGTACTTCACCTGGAAGATCACAGCATATTACTTCCTAACAGCAGCTGGGAACTTGGAAGCTAAATTCATTCTGACATGGGAGTGATTCCAAAAGACTTTTTTGTCGAAGTGAAGCCTTCCAGGGTATTTCAAAGCAGTTCTGTGGCTAGGGTGACTACATTACTGTTTCCAAGGGACGAAGTGATAGATGAGCCTGACAGAACACAGGTTTCAAACAAGAGAAGAAAAAAGTGCTGTGCCTTAGATCACTGTGTTTGAGAGAGCTGTAAACAACAACAGCGAGGTCAGAGCAGGCAGTTTCCAGATTTCTTTATGCTATTTGGAAACAGAGAGGAAAAGCCCCTCAGTTAAGTGCTGTGGCAGAGCCTTCACCTAGGGCCCTTCTGCCACGGGGGCAGTTTGTCTGCTCGCTCTTTCTGGCTGTGCTTCCCTCCCAGGCCAGCTCACTGCCCAGCGCCTGGCCAGCAGTGCCCGTGGTTAGACTAACGCCCCTGTTGAAGCACTGCCCTGGCCAAGTCTATTCGCATACTTGGGCAGCACATTTATTAAACCTTTGCTGACAGCTACCTGTTTCAATTTATAAGAATGCTGGTGAAAATCAGGGCAGTTGCCATGGAGGTGGTGGTGTGAAGGCAGTTGATGCAGCAGGTGCCGTGCTGTACACCATATTTCCCATCCCCTTTTCCTTCTTCCTCTGCTCAGTTCCAGGTCCCTTCCCTCACGCACCACAGCTCCCATGCCGCCCTTAGCCATTTCACCCACCACATTCACCCGTCGCCCCCCTGGTACCTGCTCACTTCTGAGCTCTCCCCACAAGGAGGGAGGAGGATTTTACATGCCATACCTCGCCTCCAGTGCAGCTGCTTCCCCACGGGCATCCTGCTGGGAAGAACACTGGATGCTTGCCACCACGGTGCTACTGTGACACCCACTGTGCCTTCAGCCTCTGCCTTGCTTCTCTTCCTCCAAGCTCTCGGTTAAGGGTCTAGGAAGAAGCCTGCTACTTCTTGAACTGCTGGAGGAAATGAGCCCAGCCTTGGCCTTCCTCCCTGGCCGGTCACCGGCTTCCCTGTTGGGGGACAGCTGCTGAGCAGCTCTGCCCAGTCTCTGGTGGGGGGAAAGCAGACACACTCCGCAATACTGGTGACCTTGTGTGTCGAGCCCCAGCCTGCCCCTGGTCCTTCAGCAGCAGCAAGACACTGTTTTACAGCCCTCTCCATCCTTACAGCCGCAGGCTGCTGCCTAGCCCCTCTGATGCTGCAGCCATCTCATCTACCCCACCATAAGCACTCCCAGCAGCCACAGGATATGCTCACTTATCGAATGGCATCTCTTTAAAGACATTTTCTGCTCAGCCATGCCTTGTCTGTGCTATGTGGCCTGCTTTAAAACCCTCTGCTTGTTTCCTTCCTCCTCCCCCAGTCTCTGGGCTGCCTCGTGGCCTGAAGCACTGGTGAGCCCTGATGCTGGGACTGCATGTGAGCCACATCTCCAGCACCGGAGGTGGTGCTGGCCAGAGCCCTTTCCTGCTGCGCAGCACGCCAGTGTGGTTTGCCTGCGTTGTACTTCAGCACAGAGGCTGCTGCTGGCTTTGCAGACCAGGGACAGTGAAAAGCAACCTGGGCAGCAAGCCTCTGCTGGGAAACCCAGACCTAAGCACGTAAGAATTGGGAGAGAGCTCTACACAGGAGTCACATTAGTGTCTGCTAGTGCCCAAGACACTTACATATCCCCCCAGCAATTGAGTTATTTGTGTGTTTATCAGTTACTTCAGAACTGAATTCCGATTTTGCAGGCAGTGCCCTCACCAACTGACCACAGGGTCTGCGTTGCTTAGAGAGGCAAGTAACTCCTTAACCAGGCATGTTCAGCCATGGTGTTGCTTCCTGCGTCTCTGAAAGCTGATTTCACCAGATCCCTTGCCACTTCACTCTCCTGTTGGAGTGGTAAAAAACTTACTTTAAAATAAAAGGTTAAAATTTTTCTGAAGTGCATTTAGATGCAAGCAGAAATTCAGGGACATGTACACAGAATCAGCAGTTCAGAGAATTGTTCCGTGTGCATGTCACGTAGCACCACTTTGCACAGGATGGGGTCTGATGAAAGCTGATTTTTATCAGCCCATCCACTCACACTCTTCACACAACCACCACTCTTGCGAAACATCTAGTAGCCAGTGTGACAGAGGCCCAGTACCTACACTGCTTACAGCTCATGGATTTCCCAGGGTAGCAGGATGCCCGCCTTGAGTAGGAACCATCTAATGCTGCCCTTAATGGCAAGTTACTTGTTTTGCACCAGTTTTTCCTCTTTCAGGTGTGTCTTTCTGCTTTATATCTGCAGACTCATATTCTCTCCTGGAACGAATTGGCTTAAAATCAGGTTAATCCTTCCAGCTGCCATTCCCCTCCCAAGGAGGTGGAGAGCAGCATTTGGGATGCAGGAACTCAGATTCAGCTGTTTTCCTCAGCTTGGAGCAGGAGCTCCAGGTTCGCAAGGCAGCCCAAAGGCTGAGAAACCTCCCCAGTCAGAGCCATGGCACGAGGACGTCTACGAAGGGACATCTGCTATGCCCTTGCAGTCCTTCACCTCCCTAGTCTGTCTCCCAAGCCAGCAGCACTGGTAGAAGAGCTTTTGCTCGTGGGTTGTGCCGGGCTTTAGCTTTGGTTGCTGCAATCCCTGCCTAGCTCAAAACCAAGCTAAGGGTAATTTTCCCTCATTTGCACAGCCTGGCTTAAGGAATTAGTGTTCACATTGTCACAGGCTCCCTCCGCTATCTATAGGGGTTCTTCTAAGGGCTATTCTGCCCCCCTCCCATTCAAGATAATAATAAAGGCTGTCTGACATGTCCTATTTTAAGTGTACCTTGAGATACCTTTACTCACAAACTGAGTAAACCTAAACAAAGCTTGACAAAGGATGCCTGCCAGTTACAGGCTGACTGAGAAGGCCAGCTTTGCAGACTCAAATTCACATTCATAACAAAGTAAATATTTACTTAATACCCTTTTTTATAGGAGCCATGCATCTATTAAGAGGTAAGAGGAAAGTCTTATCATGTCTTTTCCCATTTCAGGTCTCAGAAAACCATACAACATCTACACATCAGGACAATGAACATATCCAACAACTGCAGTGTCACAAATTTAGAAGCGCATCACCATGTTCGTCTCATTGAATTAGCTCTGTATAACTTAATTTTCTTTTTTGGAGCATTTTTTAATGCCCTTGCCCTCTGGGTGTTCTTCTGCAAGATAAAAAAGTGGACAGAAGCCAGGGTGTATGTAATCAATTTAGTCTTTGCAGACTGCTTCGTCATCTGCACCTTGCCTTCCATGGCTTATTTGCTCTGGAATAAGTCAAGCCGAGATGAACTCTGCCAGTTTATAGAAGCAATGTATTTTACCAACATGGTAGCGAGCATCTACATCGTTTCATTTATCTCCATCGATTGATACGTTGCCATAAAGCACCCCTTGAAAGCCAGGACCTTCAGGTCTCCATCAAAGGCTGCCCTTCTCTGTGGGCTTCTGTGGGTCTCCGTGGTAATTGGTGCCACCTTACAGCTTTGGCAGACACACGCCGCGCTCTGCTTTCAGAAGGATACCACCGCGCCCGCTACTCTGAGCCTGCTTTCCATTTTCTTCGTTTTTTCTCTTCCATTAGCAGTCCTGACTTTTTGCTCCACAGAAGTAATCAGGAACCTTAAGAGACGTCTGAACACAAATTCACCAGAGAACTAATTAATCCACAAAGCTGTTCACATCATTTATGCAAATCTGATTATATTTCTAATACGTTTCCTGCCATCCTACCTTGGGGTACTTGCCATGTTCATAACGGAGAGTGTTGGAGCTACCTGTTTCCAGCTCCAGCTTATGAAGAACTTCTCCTCCATGATGAGGTATATTGCCACGTCCAACTGCTGCCTGGATAGTGTCTGCTACTACTTTGTGACCAGGGAATTCCATGAAGCCCTTCTACTGCCCAAACACAGCACTGAAAAAACAGGTCAAATCCACCCCTTGCAGACACACACT
>NW_010542039.1:0-287 GCF_000687285.1 Phaethon lepturus
CTGACGTCTGGAAGAGGAGACACCAGTGAGATACGTCTGGTGATCGTTCCCTTTCCATGAGAGAGCTTGGGCGTTGCGACCGGCCGGGTTCCCCCTTATCTCCACATGAGAAGGGACAAGGGGACAAAGCAGGAAAAATTCTTTCAGCCTGAGTCACTGAGAAAGAAAAAATGATGGTAGGAGACAGAGAGAGGTCGACTGATTAAAATAGAGACGTTTGTAGTAATTTGTGTAGTCCCAGCGCAGACTGTTACAACAAAGTGGTGGCTCATCCTACAAAACGTGCC
>NW_010542040.1:0-882 GCF_000687285.1 Phaethon lepturus
GACCGGTCACGTGCTCCAGGCAGCTCAGTCCAAAAGAAAATGGGGTTTGGTGTAAATCTGGGGGTGTAATGTTATCATATATCACGCTACCTCGTAAAACCGACACTGAAGCCTGCCGGACAACAAATCACAGGTCAAAATTATGAGCTCTTCGTATTATGTGAATGCGCTTTTTAGCAAATATACGGCGGGGGGTTCTCTTTTCCAAAATGCAGAGCCTACTTCTTGCTCCTTTGCAAGCAACTCCCAGAGAAGCGGCTATGGACCAGGCGCGGGTGCCTTTGCCTCCTCCATGCCCGGCTTGTACAATGTGAACAGTACCATATATCAAAACCCGTTCTCTTCCGGATACAGCCTGGGCTCTGATGCCTACAACCTGCATTGTTCCTCTTTTGATCAGAACATTCCCGTCCTCTGCAATGAGCTAACCAAACCCAGCTGTGAGAAAGCGGAGGAAAGCAACCTGCACAACCAGGCTGAGCCTAATTTCCGGATATACCCCTGGATGAGGTCTTCAGGTAGGGGCGAGCGGAGAGGGCTTGGAGCCGTGGCAGCCAGGCAAAGCGTGTCGCCAGAATTACTGTCAGCACAGCCTTTATGGTTTTAATTATAGCCGAGGCGCCATTGCGTAGAAAGCCCGTGGCATTGTATGTAAATGAGTATCATAAAACTTTTTATTGCCCAATTAATGGGTTCTAGCCTCGTAAATTTATTTAACTCCATTTGCTATGGAATTTTAGCATTGAGTTGATTTGCGCTGTTTGCTATAGAAATGTGGAGTGTTGGCTGCGGGCTCCCAGAGCCCCCACGGGTAAGGGTCTCCCCTGCCCTCTGCCGAAGTTGGGCAAAAAAATCCCGCTCGCTGGGGAAGGCGGAGGGGAG
>NW_010542041.1:0-2134 GCF_000687285.1 Phaethon lepturus
AAGCCACCACTGTAGCCCCCCCCTCTCGTCTCGCCCCCAAAATCTTACCATGCAAACCCAGTACATTAGCATAGAAATGAGTTGCAGCTCTGCCTGAAGGAATGCAAACCTCTATGTTCATATGCCTTGCATTCCAAGCATCAGATAGGAGAAGGTATTAATGGAAAAAAATTATCTTTAATCTTCCACTTGTCCTAACTTACTTCTCTATTGCTTAAGGCACTCAGTACAGGGGAAGGAAATGTTTGGAGTATGTGTATTTCATTCAATATCTGTCAAGGATAAAAAATAAACAAAGAAAAAAATGGTAGAACAAACTATTTTTTAAGAGTAGTCCAGGAAGACAAACTTCATTGTCCAGGTAAACATCCTGAACAGAAGTCTGAAGAGGCTTACTCTCACTTTCTTTCCAAGCACTTTTTTCAATCATCTTTGCCATAGGTTTGAAGTACATATACTTCAGTGGGAGAGACTGAAGTTTTTTTCCTGCCTTGTTTTACCTAGAATGATCAGTGGACTAGTATTTCAAGTACAGTGCTAAGAAGAGGAAGTTTTAAGCAGAGAAAAGCTTTAGCAGATCATCTCCATTTTTAATGAGTACTCTGACCTGTGGGGTATTTTAGGAAAGAAATAAATATTACTATTTCTTTGTTTAGTTTGTTTGTGAAGAAAAATGAAAAGTGCTTCCTTTGGAAGAAGGTACTTCAGCGGTAATTTCAAAATGGGTATTAGGTACAACCTGGCCAGACTTATAAGGAGAGCTTTAAACTAGGTTTAGCAGGGGAGAGGATGGAGTTTTGAGTAACGAAGAAGAGCCAGAGGTTTCTGATGTATTAGGAATCAACAGGGAAAAACAATTCTGAAATGCATCAAGGGACTTAGGGCACGTTTCTCTAAAAAGGTGACATAGTTGACAGCCCAACTGAAGTACCTCTGTACCAATGCACAGATAACAAACAAGAGGAGCTGTAAGCCACTGTGCAGCTAGAAATCTATGAACTAGTTGCTATCACTGAAATGTGGTGGGATAAACTGCATGACTGTAGCACTGCAATTGACAGCCATAAACTTTTCAGAAGGGACTGGCAAGGAAGGAGGAGCAGGGGGTTGTCGTCTTTGTAAAAAAATGGACTGACTGCACAGAGTGGCCTTTGAAAAACAGTGATGAACAGGTTGAGAGCTTATGGGTGAAAATTAGGGGCCAAGCCAACAAATGAAACCTTGTGGTCAGTGTTTACTTCAGGCCACCCAACCAAGGGGAGCCCATAGAAGAAGTGTTTTTACTTCAGCTGCAAGAAGCATCACACTCACAGGCTCTGATCCTGCTGCAGGACTTCAATCGCCCTGACATCTGCTGGAAAAGCAGCACAGCAAGTTGTACGTAGCCCAGCAGACTCCTGGAGTGCATTGAGTATAATTTCTTAATCCACCTGATCGAGAGCCCAACAAAAGAGAAAGATTTCTGGGCCTGTTTCTCATCAGCACAGATGGACTAACTAGAGAGGTCAATATTGCTGGCAGCCTGGGCTGCAGTGATCATGCCCTGGTGGAATTCACAGTCTTGAGTGACATGGACCAGGAAGTTGTAAGTAGCCCAGCAGACTCCTGGAGTGCATTGAGTATAATTTCTTAATCCACCTGATCGAGAGCCCAACAAAAGAGAAAGATTTCTGGGCCTGTTTCTCATCAGCACAGATGGACTAACTAGAGAGGTCAATATTGCTGGCAGCCTGGGCTGCAGTGATCATGCCCTGGTGGAATTCACAGTCTTGAGTGACATGGACCAGGAAGAATGCAGTCAAGACGCTGAATTTTGGGGATTGAACTTTCAGTTGTTTAAGGAATTGGTGTATGGCACTCTTTGCAAAATTGCCCTCAGGGATAAAGGAGCTGAACAGACTCATCAGTTCTTTAAGAACATTTTTCTTAGAGCACAAGAGATCTAATAAAATATCAAATAACAATATAAATAATTATAAATTTTAAAAATAAAGTACTATAAATAAAAATATCACTAAATTACTATTAATAATAAATAACATATTTTATAATATATAACATATAACATGTAATGTATAATATAGAATATAATAAATAATCATAATAGTGGTCAACAGCTCAATGTCCAGATGGA
>NW_010542042.1:0-2767 GCF_000687285.1 Phaethon lepturus
CCAGCCACCGGCTTGGCGAAGTCCCAGGGGTCTGTCGCTGCAAGATGATCACGGCGCGCTATAAAGACGCCTCTCCATAAGCGCACGCGTCCGGCACGCACGTCCTTAGCCGGTGCTCGAGGTGTTACCCCATCATTGGAGAGATGGCTGCTACATCAAAACTGCCCTTAGCCACCAGAGCGCGGCAGGAGGTCCGGGTCAGTACGTGAACTCCACTGAAGTTCGGAGCCGAGTGTGATAAATCAACACATCTGACGTGTTTTCAGGGCGACGCTTGGGCTACAGGAAAATTTCACAACTCTCCATAAAGAGCTCGGTATTTTTAAAGCGCGCAGTCACTGACTGTAGCGTCGTGGGTTGCAGCAATGCCAAGTGCATCCCGTAAGAACATAAAACCAGAGCTTCTCGTTTTGCATAATTCTTCCCAGAACTCAAACGCCTGGGAAGTCTTTACATGAAATACATATGAAACAGGAGCAAAAAGTCACCTAAGAAACATTTTTAATTTATGAACTGTCAGACAAAAATGTCTCAGAATTAAAAGATAAGGGGGTTTAGAAGATAAAGGGCTCTGCATCTGACACCCTCCGCGGCCTGAAAGTATCCATGTGATTCCTTCCTGAAATACAGATTTTCCCACTGTGCCAGAACGCAGGAGCGGTGGGTTGGGAGGCACAGACAGATGTGCTCCAAGCCAGAAGACAGATGTGCTCCCAGACAGAAGTATGGCAGGAGTTTACAACTGCAGCACTTATTTAAAAGGCAGCAATGCATTATCCCTTGAGGGGAAAAAGAATTTAAATAGTTTAAGAAAACAAAACAGGATGATTAATTAAACTTGCTATTTCTAGAAAGGACCTGCCAGAGCAGATGCGCTCTGGTCGTTCCCTGGGGACGGTTTACAAAAACGGAGCCCCGTGGCTCCTCTTCCCCCCAAGCTTTGTGCTATTGCCAGCGAAGACAATGGCTGCATGCTCACTTTTTCATCTGAAGTTGCTGATTAGCGGCTGGCTCTGCGTGGAAGGGCCCTGTGCCGCCTTGCAGAGACGACTGCCCAGAGAGGGGCTCTGGGTGCTGGGCCGCTGCCGCCCATCTCCAGCGCTGGGTCCGGGCCCGCCTTCATTTCGACTGAGAGCAACGCAGGAGCTTCCCGGTTCCAGCACGAGAGAGGCTTCTGCGGAGCAGGAGGCGTTTGAAAGGCGTTTCAGGGAGGAACAACCCCCTTCCTGGGCTTAGGGGGTGATGGCGGCGCTGGCTGGCACCCAACCCCACGCCGGAGAGGAACGGCATCGTGGAACAGCTCTGCTCTCCATCCTCGCTGCGGAGCCACGTGAGGGAACAGCATCAGAGCTTCAATGGGCAGCGACCGCAGTGGGAACAAAACCAGCAAGCTGAAAATCTATGAAAAACCCCAAAACAAGCAAAAAACCCCAGCACACATTTCCTGCTTGAGGCCACCCTTCCTGGCCTCCCGCAGTGACGGGAACACAGTCCTTCGGAGGTGGCACGCGCGGCAGCCGTTACAAACCAATACTGTACAAATTGTCACTTAAGTGGGATTATTGCTGCCTCCTCCAGCAGCTTCTTCGCTCCCCGCTCTCCCTCACCCTCCCTCTGCTCCAAAAGTGGAGGGGGGAGAATGACAGATGCAATATTTTACAAAATGAGATAATTATATAGCAGCCACATGGGGAGATTAGATTAGCAAGAGATTTCAATGCAAGGATATTTAATAAGAACAAGACACAGGTACATGGAAACGCAGACAGCAAAAGGTCATCACCATCATCACCACGTTGAGATTATGAAACAAAACACTTACGACCTACACGGGCTTTGATGCTCGCTGCAGTAATTCTATTGTTATTGCAACACAAATAGGATTATTCTGAACAGGAGATGTATAGCGGCACGCAGCCAGGAAGAATTAAAAAACAACAGTACAGTGACTACAGCAAAGTAGTTCAGATGCAGGGCAGAAACTCTACCCTATTTCCAGCCCGCCCTGCCACCCTGGGAGAGGTGCATGCTGCGTTCCCATGCCAGATATCACGGGAACAGGCAAGAGCTTGGGACCGAAGCCCTGTTTGCTGGTAGCAAAGCAGCACAAGCCCTTGCTGCAGCGGCAGCCCGTGAGCAGCCCTTCCTGCCCCCCCCGGTACACCCCACTTTCTGTGCTGGGCCACAGTACCCTCACAAGGACACGTGCTCTACTGCCAGCGCAGCGCGCCCTCGGGTAGGCAAGACCTTCATTTGTCAATGTCTTGGCCTTTGTTAAACTCATGCAAATCTACCTTTATGGATTGCTTTCTTACGTCTGTTGAAAAATTTCCTCCACGTTATCTTAAAGCACTTGGGGGGAGCAGGGAGGGGGCCGGACGAGTCGCTGCCAGCAGCGTGGCGGAGCTGACATGACAGCCGAACCGCTCAGAGGGATCTGATACAGACACGGAGATGTATCACACAGATGAAGCGATAATTTCACAGCGATTAAGCCACACTCTGTAGGAGCCTTCATTAAAGTCTGCTGGGGAGAAGCAGCAAGCCCTCTTTATTTTTTTATTTTTCTCTTAAGACAGCAGATAGTAACTCTCTGAGCACGTTCCCAGATTTATTTTGAAGAGGGACCTTCCCCACGGGAACGTCTCAGAGCCTTTGCCAGTCTCTGGCTGTCCTCACACCGCAAGCCCCCGGCCTGCCTGCCACGGACGCTGAGCTGGGGTCTGGGCAAGCCTGCGAGCGCACGGCCCTGCCCGGAAGGCGGGGA
>NW_010542042.1:2841-3161 GCF_000687285.1 Phaethon lepturus
CTCGGGGAAGAGAGAAAGTTGCAGGGCTTGGTCCAGCTGATGCCGTTCTCTCTGCTGTGGGTCCCCAGGCATGAAACCTAATCATTCGCTTGCAGCCCAAAGTTTTACTTTTGCTGCCCACACTGTACTGTCCGGGATATAAAAGGCTGATTCTTGGTAGCTACTTAAAACCAGGCAGGAATAACCCTCCTGCGCGAGGCTGCTGCTCACCAGTGCTGTCGCAGCAAGCTTCACCCTGGGAAAATGTCACTGTTTGATTGACACCACAGAAACACCCATTGCAGCGTGTTTTAAACAAAAACATCTGCACTTACTTGTGC
>NW_010542043.1:0-4731 GCF_000687285.1 Phaethon lepturus
CCTGTTTGGGACTAAATCATTTATAACACTTTTAAGGTTAAGCTCATACAGTACAACTATGGTTGTAAGAAAAAGTAATCTTTTTTTAACATATTTAATGTAAAATTTAAGATTTCATTTAGATTAAATATCAGCATCCCCTCAGCAGAAAAAAGGCAAATTTCTTCATAGTAGCTAGTATGGGACTATGTTTTGGATTTGTGCTGAAAATATTGTTGATAACACAGGGATGTTTTAGTTACTGCTGAGCAGTGCTTACAGAGTCAAGGCCTTTTCTGCTCCTCACACTGCCCCACCAGCGAGTAGGTTGGGGGTGTGCAAAAAGTTGGGAGGGGACACAGCTGGGACAACTGACCCCAACTGGCAAAAGGGATATTCCAGACCATACGACGTCATGCTCAGCAATAAAACTAGGGGGGAGCTTGGCAGGGGGGCTGCTGCTCAGGGATTGCCTGGGCATCTGTCAGTTGGTAGTGAGCAATTGTTTTCATTTGCATCACTTGTCTTTTTTGTGTTTTATTTTTCTCTCTTTATTTTTCTCTTCTTTTCCTTGCAATTTTTATTTTATTATTTCTTTTAAATTATTAAACTGTTTTTATCTCAACCCACGAATTTTCTCACTTTTACCCTTCCAATTCTCTCCCCCAGCCCACCACGGGGGGAGTGAGCAAGCAGCTGTGTGGTGCTTAGTTGCCGTCTGGGGTTAAACCATGAAACAGTGTCATTAATTTACAGTTAAACTGATGGCAAAAGTGAGCATTCGGTGCTTTCCTTAAAGCCCAGATGCAGCAGCTGTGTGGAGCCTTCTTGCTTGTGGGGGTGGATTTGAAAAGACAAAGGTCCCCAGACCAGAAAGCAGGCATAAATATTCCTTTTTGTTATTTTATGTCACGATTTTTTAAGCTGTTCTTGTGACTAGGAGGGCCCAGATAGGCTTTTACTCTTGAACCCATTGGTGGGCAATAGTGCTTTGTGTTTATTCACTCTATCTTGCAGATGTATTTGAATGCTGCCTGGTGGGTGTCTGCAACAGTGCTATTCATCGAGAACTCCCCATCAGACCGACCAGTTAAGCTTCCGTGATACAAGAGAAACTGTCGAGACCAGATCATCCCTGTTTCTTCGTTTTGCACAGTACCTCTTTCCTGGGGACTAAATGAATGGCTAGCAAGGTTAATGGGAAACCATAAAAGCTATTAGGTTGCAAGCCAATATCTGATAATGGGAGCAGCAATACATTATTTATCATCTGATGGTTTCAGACTATGATTGTGGTAGCGTCTTGGTATTGATCATAGTATGCAGTTGCAAAACACATTAGCAAAGGCCCCATTGTTTAAACATCCATTAAAGAGCAATGAAACATTTCACCAATTAATGCAACCCTTGGTCAAAGGGGTCTGTGCAGCAAATAGGTGGCAAGTTCCTATTAGCTGGAGAACGAGAGCGAGAGCTCAGAGCATAACACCACCCTTTGACAGCACTTGCGTCATGTCTCTTTGAGCTGTCAATATGTGTGACCTTTTCTCTGATGGAGAAAAGTACATCTCAATTCTGAACAAAGAATCAGCTGAACTTGTCAGAAATTTTTATCAGGAAATTATTACCTCCTGTGTATTCTGCTAACAACAGCATGAGACTTAATTGAATAGTTTTTCTGGAAACCATTCTTCTAAAAGTCCTTTTTATTCACAAACATCTTCAGACTATTCTGTTTAAAACTGTTCAGAATTTTCAGTCTCTCTGGATACTTTTAAGTTATTTTCAGCAAAACCAACCCTAGCTCCCAAGTGCAGGGATTTACATACCAGACTGATTTGTCTCCGTTTCTTGAGGTGGAATGGAAGGAAGGATTTTGTCTCTAATAAAATTAAGCACAGGACCACAAGTTATTTTTGTAAAGATTTGTAACATTCATTATTGTATTTTTATTGCAATATGTTAAACAATTCGGTTATACCACCCAACTAACTAAATTTCATGGGCTGCTCCCCAGTGAAAACTGAGAGACATCTTAGTCCAGGCAGATATCACAATACATTTGGTTTTGATGTCTATTAGCTCCATTATAGCTGAATATTATTTATTATGTGTCATAATAGTAGGATTCTTACTGTCCCCTAGTGGCTACTTTATTTTCTGCGTTCAGTATATCCATTACCATTTCTGTCATCCTATCAGAAATTATAAACTGGCTTGCAGTTTGATTTACACCAAAAAACACAGACAAACTTAAAAAACTCAGTTAAAAATATTTTCCAGCATAAAAGCTGACCACCTGATAAAAGCCTTATGAAATAACCAACAATTTTATCTGTGTAGCTTTAAATTTCCAGGAGCATGCCAGAGACCCTATAGAGTGAATCTGAGGCGAGCATGGGGTAGTCCTCCTGTCTCAGCATGTTTTATCCCCAGCAGTTATAAGAATAAAGAATACTCCACTGCTGAAAGACATTTTTGTTACTGATACCCTGCATAAGCATGCTTTGAGGGTCCTCAAACATGTAGCAGGAGTCCTGGCCTCCAGAGAGAATTCATAATGCTCTGCTACACTTCCTCCAGTCAGGGGAATGGTTTACATGCCTTGTTAGAGTTTCAGTTGATGGGAGGAATAGTCTAAGGCAGCTTGTCATATTAAGCTTATGGAGCAGAGCTTGGAGCCAGCAGTAAGGGTCTCTCATGAGCTCTGCTCTGAGAAGCTGGAAGTACAGTCAGTGTTGGCAACACTCAGCATTTCAATGCAAGTCTGACAATATTTGGTGTTTTTCATGAAGCCTTTGCTTCCTGGCATCACATTGCATTCAACTGCTGGCCAGCACAGGAGAGCACTGTCATCCATGCCTATGGAGCAGAGAGATTCAGGGGCAGTGGATGGCTCCACCTTGGTGAGGACTGAACTGTGGCGAGGAAGACCGACTGGACTTTGAGTCCCTTGGGAGTGCACCTTTTTCTAGGCTGTGAAAGGACCTGTTAGTTCAGACTCAGTGCTGCACTCATGCTGGTCCCACACATTGGCATTGTGGCCATGCATCAGGTATGTTAGCCTGCATCCAAAATTTGGAACAAGTGGAGGAGGGTGTGCGTGTTTTTCTCCTTAACTGCTTTGATTAGAGTAAGATGTGCTTTGGGGAATGAGAGTGTGTAAGTGGAAAGGCAGAAAGGTGTTTGGTATGTGAAGGTATGTGAAGAATCTGTCTGGCAGCACACTGAAGGAAACAAACAAAAAGATGGAAAATGGAAACGGTTTTGCAGTTTTCACCTATTTGCTTGGGGCTGGAGCACGTTATATACAGGAAAGAGCTGAGACATCTAAATTTGTTCATCCTTAAGAAGAGCAGGCAAAGGGGATACCTTTTCCCTCTCTTCAGCTACCCAATGGGACACTATGGAGAAGACAGAGCCAGACTTTTCTTGGAGGTGCACAGTGATGGGACAAGAGGCAATGGATACAAGTTAGGTACAGGAAATTCTTATTAGGTATAATGAAAAATTTTTCACTTTGAGGGTGGTCAAGCACTGTAATAGGTTGCCAAGAGAGATTTTTAGAGTCTCCATCCTAGGAGATATTCAAAACTTAACAAGGCCTTGCACAGCATGATCTACTTGGACATGCTTTAATCAGAGGTTGGACTAGATGATTCTTAGTGGTTCCTTCCAACCTAAATTTTTCTGTTTCTATTAAATTTTGCTGTTATTTAGGTAGTCAGTATTTCTGGATCTGGCTTTGAGTCTTTATGTGCAAACCCTGACATAAGGAACTAATAAGCAGGATGTTATCAGGACATAATCATGATTAACCATTAAAAATACAGATTGTTTTGAAAGGGCTGGGCTGGCCCTGGTTTCATTCAGATGTGCAAGCATTCAGATTACAGTAGGTTTAGGGGAGTAGTGGTGATCGTATAACTGGATTTCTTAAACGGAGCTTGTTTGTATAGCTTGCAAATAGGTGTGTCATACACACATATTTTTTTGTACGTAAATCTGCAGCTCCTCAAACTATTTCCACTATTAGTGGAAAAATCTTAGCTGGAATTTTCAAAGGAATTTAAATTATATTCAAGTTCAATGGCAGTTGTACCTGAATGTCTATGAAACTTCACTGAAAACAGGGCCAGTTTTGCAGAGAGGTTCCAGTCTAAAGGTTAGTACCTGACATAAAAGGGGGGGCATTTCAAGACCTCCCACATCAATGGAAGTCTTGTTTATTTTAATGTAAGTTCTATTTACTTATTAGACCAATATGTAAATTGGTATTAAAATGCTCAGTCAGGAGGGAAGCCATAATTTGGACAGGCACCATGTCTTTCCAGTACCTCCACACTGGCTGGGCACAGAGGGTCCTGACAAGTTCATGCAGGTGCAGTTGTTCCCTTTAGTGTTGTGCATTCCAATACTGGAGCTGTAGTGCTTGCATATGAATGAGTTATGTATAATATATAACAGATGTCTGCTGCGACTGTTTTTTTTTCATAAGATTCCCATTTTTACAGTAAGTTCTTTTATATAGACACAAGTTAAATTTTTTATTATTATTTTTTAGTACCAAAAATGAACTTCGTGAAAGGTGGCTATAATGTTTTCCATCTGCTAGTCACATCAATAATAAAAAAACCAAACTCATCTGTGCTTTAATTTTTGCATAATAGCAAAGAAAAAAACCCAAAAGCTTTGCTCAGAGAATCACAGAATCATTAAGGTTGGAAAAGACCTTTAAGATCATCAAGTCCA
>NW_010542044.1:0-633 GCF_000687285.1 Phaethon lepturus
TGGGGCGCGTCAAAATCCCCTCCGGGGCATCAGCCACTGCTCCCGAGTGTGCGCCAGTTTAGCTTTCCCACCCCGTGCAGAGTAAAATAGGGAAAACGAGATGCTAAATTGGGCTGCGGAGGAGCTGGAGGAGGGAAGGGCTCCGGCAGGGAGCTGGGAAGGCAGAGGGCCCCACTCTGACGCCGGCGTGTTGCGGCTGGGCGGGGAACCGGGGGGGTGGAGGGGGTTATTAGAGGCCTTCCACGAGCAGGGCTTGAGAAATGGTTATGCAGGAAAAGAAGACAAAAAAAGGCTTGAAAAATAATTGTGGTGAAGTACATTTACACTGACTGGAATAAGAATTAGAAGGGAAGTAATTTTCTTTAGGGATTAAGAGCCCATTCCCTTCCACGCTTGCCAACAAGATCAATAAATATTTTGGATTTAGTCTCAGGAAATTACCCATGTATGATAGATGAGATTCACGCCACTGAACATGAATTGTCTAGAGATCATATTATCATCAGATCTACCATGATTTCAGGGGCAGACGCAAACATTAACAATGGAAAATAATTGGACTTTCAAGAAGTGAAAAAGGCAGGATTTAAAGGGAACGCCGAGCGACTTCGGGCAGCGGTGGGAAGCCAGCAG
>NW_010542044.1:664-1680 GCF_000687285.1 Phaethon lepturus
AGCGGCCAGCCCGGCCCTGCGGAGTGGCCAGGATAACGCGCCTCGGCTGCCTGACATTTTTATATGCTGCAAAGCCATCTTCCATCACTCCGGGAGGGTTTTACAGCCTCCCCCGCAACCTTATTAAACTAAAGCACCTGGCTTCAGAGGGATCGGTGAAAAAAAGAATGGTGCTAATAAAAATGTAAAAACTCCCTAAAAACCTTTCCAATACAAATGTATTCTCAGCACCTTGCGGGATGCGCTGGAGAGCTGGGACTGCTTCCCCTCCGGCATGCTCTGCCTTGGCTCGGGGCGGGTATGGTGGGCATCGGCTCTTGATGCATGAAGGGTTTGGGGTTTTGCGTGGGGCGAAGGACATACCTGTGCCGGCGGAGCAGGTCTCGCACCGCCGGGGCTCCCGGCTGAGGTACATGGCGGGCTGGCACTCCGGCACGCAGCTCTCTCCTGCCAGGCTGCCGGGAAAGCAGAGAGGATGTTTGCACCCGAAGCTCCAGGCTCTGGGAACTCGACACAGCCCGTCCCCATCTCCGCATCCCCCAGTGCCCTACAGCAGCCTCAGCCCCCGCTGCAGGAGGTGTCGGAAAGCCAGCCGGAGCTTCAGGAGAAATTGAAGTCCTGTCTGGACCAAACGGACGGCTGCAGGTTCCTTAATTAAGTATACAGGAGGAAATAAAATTGTTTTTTCCCATGGGCAGCCAGCCAGGTTCTCCCAAAGACCTTGTGCACCATGAGCCTCCCCAGAATAAAAGGAAATTGGTTCAATGCCGTGGCTGGGCTGCTGCTGCTTCGCCGCGGCAGGGATGATTTGAAGTCCCGGCTTAAAAGGATATTGGACAATAAAAAGCAAGCGCCGTGCGGATTATGTCTGACAAGTGCCTCCACTTTTGCTCTTCTATCAGTAGATAATCTTCTGGCAGCGGCAATTTCCTTGTCTGAGAGAGCCCCTCTGCTACACCGTGGCTCTGGCGCGCTTACAGCGAAGCAAAGCGCTACGGGATCATACTTCCAAGTGA